>NW_017806175.1:4677877-4709991 GCF_001891065.2 Hippocampus comes | reverse complement strand
ACACACACACACACACACACACACACACACACACACACACACACACACACACGCGCGCCACTTGTTCAGGAAGTGATGTTATGACAGCAGCGACTTTGGTGGCTAAAACAGGACATTTGAGTAAGGTGGTTTGTTTAAGTGTGTGTGTGTGTGCGTGCGTGTGCGTGTGTGCGTGCGCATGTCTGTGTGACCGTCACAAAAGGTCATGCCTGACTTGAGTGTGTGTACGTGCGAGTGCGCCCATGTGTCCTTTTTGTTGCATAACTTCAAAACACAAAAAAAAAAAAAATAACCTCCCTGTCCAGGTCATCAAACTGTAATCTTCAAACCTCTCGACAAGCTAACTTGGAAGATCATTAAAAATATTAAATATAAGTGAATGAGTGCATCAGTCAAACCGTCGCTGTCTTGTGAAAAGCGCGTATGCCCATTTTTTCCATTAAAAAAATAAAAAAAAACATTAATGGGATGTCCGAAACGCGATCACCCCATCAACGAAAACATTTAAAAGGTGACAAAAATGGACATGCGTGTTGTTCATAGGACAGTGACAAAATGCTTACAAAATTCAACGGCCTGTTCATCATTTACCCAACTTGTACTTTGGCACTTTTGTGACTTCTCTTCTGACACTCTGGTCATTGACTTTGCATAAAATAAAATACAACCAAACTAAATAATACCCATTGACTGAGTGGCTGAGTGTGAGTGAGTGAGTGAGTGAGTGAGTGAGTGAGTGAGTGAGTGAGTGAGAGAGAGAGAGAGAGAGAGAGAGAGAGAGAGATTTGAATCTGACAAAAAATAATAATAATGATACAATTGGTGCACTCTGCACGAACTTTGCGTGCGTGCGCAGGACGTGATGGCCTTCAACAGTCAGGCGTCGAGTCCTCTGCCCTTCCCCATCATCGCTGACGAGAAGAGGCAGCTGGCCACCAAGCTGGGAATGCTGGACCCCGACGAGATCGACGTCGACGGCATCCCTGTCACCGCTCGCTGTGTAAGAACTCGGTCGTGTGTTGCGACAAGACGGGAATATGCAAGCTCTTCCCATTAGGGGGCGTTGTGACGTCGATACACAATAGCCACCTGGGGACAAAAATGACTCCTTTGTCCAGGTGTTTGTGATCGGACCCGACAATAGACTGAAGCTGTCCATCCTCTACCCGGCCACCACGGGGAGGAACTTTGACGAGCTGCTACGTGTGATCGACTCGCTGCAGCTGACGGCGCAGAAGAAGGTTGCCACGCCCGTCAACTGGAAGGTACGGCCGACCCCCGTTCCGATGTTCCTCTTTGCGCGCTATCACAGAGACGTGACGGACTTTCTCTGGTCTTGCAGCCCGGAGACAAAGTCATGGTGCTTCCCAACGTCTCCGACGCCGACGCGGCTACGCTTTTTCCCAACGGCGTGACCAATAAAGAGGTGCCTTCCGGGAAAAAATATCTGCGCTACACTCAGCTCTGAAGATTTTCAGCCCTTCTCGACTCACAATACAAGTAAAAAAATAGTAAAAATAGTGCACAGTAACAATAAACACAAGATTTAGTGCATTCATCCCATAATAAACAACATTTGCACTCAATTC
The DNA here is from genome assembly GCF_001891065.2 of Hippocampus comes. Lineage (NCBI taxonomy): Eukaryota > Metazoa > Chordata > Actinopteri > Syngnathiformes > Syngnathidae > Hippocampus > Hippocampus comes. The sequence goes on along the minus strand of NW_017806175.1, from coordinate 4,708,402 downwards.
AAAACGAGCGTTTTTTTTTCCTCCCACGTTCTTCTCTGCTATTCTCGTTGCGCCACGAGGTGTCGCTGTGTTACCTGATATTGAGAATACTACAGTCCTGCATTCCGACAGTTCACCGATAGATGTCGCCAAATGCACGCTGTACTGTTGTCTCTGATTTTTCCGTGGGTGTCCTCGACTCCCAAAAGTAGTCAACGGTTTGTTCGTCATGTTTAAATTGGAAAGACCCAATCATTCATATACATTTTGAATGTTTAACTATTTAACATGATAAAATGAGCTGTCAAACTGAATAGATTGAAGACTAATGCCGCGCCCCCTCCAGCTCTCTTCTGTTTTACAAGTGAGGAAAAGCGATTTGGGGAAAAACATGTGAAGCTTCAAAGCACATAACTCGCGTCAAAATTTTCCGTCATGTTGGTAAAAGCCTGATTTTGCAACACATAAATCAGGAATGAAAATAACTATTACAATTTTTTTGGACAAAAACCTCTAGATGTATCAGAAAGATTCTACTTGTTTGAACTAACTCCACTCATAATGGAAGCAAAAAAAAAAAAATCCCTACCTTGTATTATTCATTTTCTTAAAAAGTATGACTTTTATGTTAAGTACTGTATATAACGTTTTTTGAACTTCAAAATTATACTATTTGTTATTATATATACTATACAGTACTAATAATGACACCAAAGCCCTACCTCATAGAAAAGTAGTGCTTTGGCATCATCTTCTGCCATTAGGCACAAATATAAACCTATTTTGGGAGTTGCAGGAATCATTTGTGGATTTTATTTGCGCCAAGACATTGATGTGTATTCCTTTTTTGTCCTTGAAACTATACAATTTTCCTCTAGATTTTTTTTTTTTTTTTTTTTTTTAAACATGCAATATGGGCTTGGTCAGATTACAACCTGCCCCAAGTTGTAATGTTGCTGGCGGGAGTGCGCATCCCCCCCCCCCCCCCCCCCCCCCCCCCCTTGTCTTGTCAGTCATGGTGAACACCAGCCACATTGTGTTGACTTCAGTCCTGAATCCAATGCCATAGCTTAGCACAACAACAATGGCTTTCTAATAGCGGGCAAGCATAAGAAGATCTTACGGGAGTGTCAGACGCTGGCTCAACTGCCCTCTTTTTTTTTTTTTACCCCATCCACTCCCACCCCCCGTCCCCTCTCTATGTTCATCTGTCATCCTGGAGCCTCCTCCAGCAAGGTAATACAACACCAAGGCCAGTACCAGCCACACACACACACACACACACACACACACACACACACACACACAGACACACAGACACACACACACACAGACACACAGACACACACACGCTCGCACTTGTACATGAATGTGTAGTCGTGCTGATCAAAGACATAAACAACGCTGTGACAGGACTGGCCTCCCACCAAACTCCTTCATATCTCAGGGACGATATCCACCACCCCACTCGTGACCTGCCCGCCTCAGACTAGCCAGGCTCCACTTTTCCTTTGGATTGATAAGCAAAACAAGCGCTCACTCATATTCTGTCACTTCGGACCCCCCCACCCCTCCCTGCTCCCCCGTGAGGATTTACAGGCGGGATTTGACGAGTCAGGCTCTGCTTAGTGTGAGGGTAGATCACGTTTGAGTTGTTTTCAAAACCTGTAAAATAAAGTAGAAAGGGTCCAAGTAGCGGGGGGGTGGTGGCGGCACAATTGGTGGTCAGAATATCCATAACATTTGAAGGAAACCAGTGTAATGAGATAAGCTTGCAGCCTTTTCCTTGATCATATCCAACTTTTTGTTGAAACTATATCACTTAAATCTCCAAAGATTTTCCACGTCTTTTTTTTTTTTTTTTTTTTTAACTACAAAAAAAATACAGTTTGTTTATTGTATCCAATTTTTATTTGGGGAACTCCTTCAAAATTGGGTCCTGAGCCAGAGGGTTTGGCGCAGGATCTTAGCCGTTCTCAATCTCTGGACGGAAATGTCGGATGTTGTCCCTGGTATCTGCCACAGCCGTCCCCCTAGCTTGGGGGTTCCTGCCCCCAGTGCATGTTTCATTGTTGTCAGCCACTTTTTCAGTTTGTTGGGTGTACATGCCATGCAGGGGCTTGTCTTTCCATGACAGTCCATCTGGCTCCTTCTCCTTTCTGGGCTTCTCTTCTGTTGTTTCCTCCTGGATAGCGTCTGTGATGATCACTTGTACCCCCACGCCCTTCCTTCCACTTTGAGTACAGCCCCAGGATGCTGGACATGGGGTGGAACCCTTCTTACAATCATTGTAAGGAGATTTCTTATGTCAGCGGGCTTGTCTGATTACTGGCGGGGCGCAGGTATTATTGGCCTGAATCTTATTCTTGCACAATCTTCGGTTGTGATCATCTTCCCTCGTCTAGATACGTCATTCGCACTTCTCCATTCCAAAAGTCGAGAGAAAGCGCCAAATAGTTTTATTCAACCAACACCTCCAACCTCATGACATCTAATTAGCTCCCGGATAAGTCACTAGCCCAGGACTTAAAATATTTTTCCACCCCGCCCTGGGATTATTTACTGTATGTGGTGTGTCGAATAAAAAACATGGAAACATAATTTGGGGAGGGGGTTGTTGGAGTTATTACTCTAGGCGGACTCTTTTGGTTCTTTTCCGATGACTTAGATGAAGGTGAGATCAGATTTTATGAGCAATTTATGTCTAAATCCTGATTATATAAGGGTTCACATTCTTTATCTGTCACCATATGTGTCAAAAAAAGTCAGAATCCATAATTGCTTACCTTTACCCCATACAGTCAATTTTCCATGTTATTATTTTTTAGCATTATATGAGCCTCTGAGGGTTTACTACTGGGCTAAATGAATTTCTTTTATGAGTGGCAAGAGAAAACAAGCGCAGAACACAAAACGCTCTCAAGAGCCAACAGAGTTCATGAGAACTGTTAGAAAGAGATTTCTCTATCCAGTACAAGCTTTTTTAATGCATTTCCTGTGCATAAAAAATAAAAAAATAAAAAAGCGTCTGCTACTCAAAAAAGAAAACCGTGATAGCGAAGCACGGGGATATAAAATCTATGACAAGGGTTCTTAGTTTCCACTCAAAGCTGCCAAACGTGAACTTTTTAATCCACAACGCTTGCCCCGATACTGTATGTAACGTTGCGCCATAGCACACGTATTGTTCCCATGGTTTTTTTTTTTTTTTTTTTTTTAAATGCTCCCCACAGAGCAGTAACCGTAGTGGATGCAATAAAACAATGCGCTCTATAAGAATTCAGTTGTTAAAATGCAAGAGGGGTGTTACAGTATGTGGCTTTTAAGTGGCGTGTTCTGCCAGTGGATTTTTTTTTTTTGCTGTTCCGAACGCCGGGAAAAATTGGCCTGAAATCCCCCAAGTGCTGAGTTTGGTAACGAGCCAGCGCCAGGACAAAGAACAACTGTGCGCCTGCAGCTACACAATGAACTAGGATATAGTGTGGAATTAGGTGGGACAACACTTTGGGAACACACAATTGGAGGTTTTCAAAATAATGCGCTAGGGAAACTGCAAAACTCACGCTGAATTTGAGACAGTCAAAACGAGACATGATTTTTGGTGAAAATATCGAACTTTTTTTTGTTTGAAATAGGACTTTTCGAGAAAAAAAAAAACCCAAACGTTTTTTTCCTGATAAAAATATAAAACTTTTTGATGAATGTCTTTTTTTTCCGAGAAAAAAATCTTTTTGAGAAAAAAAAATCTTTTTTGTTCCATATCTAAAAGTGTACACATTTTTTCATCAAAAAACAACTTCATCTCAATTAAACAATTTGTTCATGAACATATACAACATTTATTCTGAAAAAAATAAAATTTTAATGCCTTTTTAAAAAATCCTGAAATATGTTTCATCAAAAGTACAAAAGTTTTTTCCTTCAAAATATTGTTTTTAATCCACCCCCAAAAATCGAATACTTTTTGGTAAAGGCATGCTTCTATATTTATTCATGTATCCATTCATTCATTGGAAAATTTACGATTACGATTGTTGAACTTACGACTCCATCGGTCCATTATCTCAGCCACTTATCATAATTGAAATTGTTTTGACTTTTAAGTCACGGGTTTGAGATTGTTTTGGTCTAAAATTGAAATGGTCATACATCACATCCAGCATTTTTAGTTCAATGTTGTTTTCTTTTTTTCTTCGTTGTTGTTGTTTTATGACAGCGGCTTTAATTGATAGGCCCGTGCTCTCCCTCTCCCTCCTGGATGAACATAAACAAGTTCTAAAGCAAAACATGTGTTCGTCACTGGGCTCTTCCTACGTATGTGTGAGTGAGCCAGGAAAGCCAGACTGGTTTCATTACCAGCCCCATTATGGTTAAATGTGGGAGGGGAGGGGAAGGGTGGCGGTGAGGTGGGTGGTTGTGAGGGTATCATCCCAAACCCTGAACAGTTGCCATGGCGACAGTGCCTCACACAACCTCTCTGGTCAACTTTCTCCCAGTTTTCTGCTTCTGGTACCTTCTTTGCCATGCACATTTATGTGCACATGCACGAAAAAAAAAAAAAGTGGCCACAAAGCTGTTTTCCCTCCAGTCATAGTGTTTCACAAGGGCCCTCTCGCTGGTTGCCCTGCAGCAAATGGAAAGGAAAAAAAATCTAATTGTTAGACATTTAGAGGCAGATTTTTTTCCAGAAGAGATTGTAATCAAATGGAAATTGTTTGAAAATATATTTTAATACAATTGTCATGTCCTCCCCCCTCCCCCAGGAAATTCGGGTTTCTTCTTCTTCTTATTTTTATTATTATTATTATTACTATTATTTTTCTTATTGATTACATTTTAACCATATTCTTTATGAAAATGTAGTAATATGTAGATTAAATGTAATGTTTAGAAGTTCTAAATTGTAATTGTTTGACTTTGGATTGAAGTCAACTTGTTGATTGTTTGACTTTTAGGGTACATTATAGACACACACACACACACACACACACACACACACACACACACATATACATATATATATAGGACATCTACGTGTATTTTTGCCAATTTTCGTCATCTGTAACCTCGCCAACTGTACCGCCCCGCCTTTTCTTCGACACACGCATACACACGCACACAAGTCTGTTTTCCCTCCAGTGATAGAGTTTCACAGGCACCTTATCCCTGTTTTCTCTGTTGCCCTGTAACACGGGCTGCCCTCCGCTTTTAGGAAAATAAACACACGGAAAAGAACACAGGGGATGAAAAACAGCACTGGGGTGCGGGAAGGGGGGTGGGTGTAATTGTAGTGGTCTCTTCTTTCGTTCTTTGCCTCCTCTCTGGTTTATTTTGGGGCAGAACGGTGCGCTAGTGGACCGCATGTCTGCCTCAAAGTAGTGAGCTTCAAATTTGGCCTCTGGCCCGCCTTTGTCTCCTCGTGCTTGTGCGGGTTTTCTCCGGGTATTTCCTCCCGCGTTCGAAAAACCATACTTTTGGAAAGTTGAAGGGCGGAAGCTGCACATCCCTCCCAGGCGTGATGTCCCTGCTATTATGTCAAAGCTTACAAGGTAAGCAAAGCTGTATTTATTTGTTGGAACATAGATTAGAGTTTGCTAACGGCATTAGCCTCGGAAATCTGTTGCTCGATGAAGTTGACGGCGCGGTGAGATGGAGGGGTGGGATTCGTGTTTGGTGATGAGTTCATGTGCCACTCGCATATACATGTAAAATTGTAATACTTTTTTAAAAACAATAAATCTGAATTGTTAAATTGATTGAATAAAAAAATATAAAAAATTAATATATTAAGTATATAAATATTTACAACCTTCTACTTGAACTACTTTCATTTTCATCTCAATGTAATTTTAATTGATTAACCAATCACTGTCTTTCATAAAATACAAGTACAAATGTATATATACAGTGCAAAAATGTTTGTGTATGTGTGTATATATAGCTAAATATTTCGTGAGAGAAATAAACCTAGATTCTAATTAACCAATTTGAAGGGAAAAAAAATCGCAACTATTTGTTGAGCCGCAATAAAGAGAGGAGTCATACTTTGCCCGCTCCTGCTTTCAAGATGCTCGCTGAGCTGAAGCCTTGTTTGTGCGCTAGTATTTGCGGGTGTGCGACACCCTGACTCTGTGCCATTAGTTGATGCGACGCACAACTCAAGAATGGCAGACCACCAGCATTCCCGCTGCTAAACCACTTTAAGTCATTAATAACCTTCTCAATGCGCACACACACACACATATTCTATGAGTGCAGACGTACTTTATTAGGCGAGGAGCCATTTGCCTTGTCACGGTGATGAAGCGCTTGGCACTGCTGTGGCGGGCTACTTTTTAAAGGCCCAGACACCCTTCGCCATTACTCAGGTGAGGTGATCAATGTGTCTCTAATAGAGAGGAGGATGACGATGAGGAGGATGAAGATGGCCATATTGATAGCGAGACATCAAGATAAGCAAAGAGAAAGAGAGACCGAGAGACAGATTGCACTTTTACCTTCGCATTCATCAAGCTGTTTGCAGGCGCTAATAGGCCCTGTCAGCCCGCGCTACTTATTTATGAGGCCCCGTCAAAACAATAGCGTCTCGCTCTCATTAAGCCTGTGTGTGTGTGAGTGGGCCAGTTTGTTTGAGCGTGTGTCTGTGTGTTGCCTGTATGTGAGAGAGTAAGTACATGAGTGGAGGAGTTTGTTTTAATGAGTGAGCATGTGTGAGTGTACCGTATGAGAAAGTGTGTGTGTGTTTACAAGTGAATGTGTGTAGGTTAGTCGGTGACTGGGTTGTGGTGTGTGTGTGTGTGTGTTTACAAGTGAATGTGTGTAGGTTAGTCAGTGACTGGGTTGTGGTGTGTGTGTGTGGTGAGAGAGCATGTGTGAGTTTGCGTGATTGTGACTGTGAGAGTGAATCTGTGTTTGTGTGTGTGTGTGTGTGTGTGTGTGAGAGAGAGAGAGAGAGAGAGATATGTGTGAGAGGGTCTGTGTGTGTGTGTGTGTGTGTGTGTGTGTGTGTGTGTGTGTGTGTGTGTGTGTGTGTGTGAGAGAGAGTAGGTGAGTGTATGTGCGCACCACTGTTTGTTAGAGAGAGAGAGAGAGAGAGAGAGTGTGTGTGTGTTTGTGTGTGTTTTTGAGGGCAAAAAGCACATGTTTTTTTGTCCCTGCGTGTGTCAGTGTGAGTTTTTACAAATGTACGGGTGAATGTGTGCGCAAGCATGGAAGTTAGTGTGGGAGTGCGTGTTCAACTATTTGTATGTGTGTATACATGAGAGTGCATTTGAGATTGCATGTGAGAGAGCGTGTTATTGTGTGAGTGTGATATCCACATCCACAACCGCCCCTTGGCACCGCTGCACTGTTTTGTCTCTGCATGGGAAAATGGAAGCTGAAGAGGCAAAAACTTTTGATAAGCAGGCGCTAGTGGTGTCGGGAGTGTGCGTTTGTGTGTGTGCGTTTGTGTGCGTGCATGTGTGTGTGTGTGTGTGTGTTTGTGGGAGAGAGGCTGAGAGTGCCAAGCTGAGCGAGAGGGAGGAGAATGCGTCTGGAAAGCATCAAGCCATGGCTTTGCAGCCGCGTGTGTGTGTGTGTGTGTGTGTGTGTGTGTGTGTGTGTGTGTGTGTGTGTGTGTGTGTGTGTGTGTGTGTTCGTGTGTGTGTGTGTGTTCGTGTGTGCATATACATGGTCTCTGGCTTGTTAACCTGGAGGTCACAGGCAGCGTCAGGAGATGAAGTCAATGCCTGGCACACACACACACACACACACACACACACACACACACACACACACACACACACACACACACACACACACCATGGTGAATAAACGCACACACATAGTAATATATATAATATGCCATATATATAATTTATAAATACTGAAAATAGCATTGAGAAGTCTTTTCATGAAACAACAAAAAAAAGTTGAATATTTTGAGAACTATTTTAAACATTTGGGGGATGTTTTTTTTTTTCAAGAAAACTGTCACATATTCAAGTCAAAAAATAACAACGAACATAACTTCTTTCAAGGAGGACCCAGTCTGACGGGCGACCTCATCGAGCGCCACTCGAGTGTCTTATCGTCTTGTCATTTGTCTTTAGTGGCTGCTAAACAGGAAGTGAGAGCAAATTACATGCTGTCCTGCTGCCAGACAAAAGCTTTCTTGGAAGCTCAAAGCGACAAGTTGAAGCCGGTTGATGGACTCGCGCGCACACACACACACACACACACACACACACACACATGCACGCACACACAGGGGACAAAAAACAAAACGCTCAATATTTTTTCCCCCCAAGAAAACAGTGAATATTTTCAGAATATGATTATGTAATTTCTAAAAGTCAAATTCTCAAGAAAAATACATTTTGGTTTGTCCAAATCTTTTTTGATGTTAAAAGTCAGATTTATCAAGAATTTAGTAATAAGTCCCATATCTTAATATTTCATTAAAAAAAATGTATGTATGTTCTGTATTTTTTGAGATAAAAGAAAAACTCAAAATGTTTTTGGACAATATTGCTGAGCGGGGGGGGGGGGTCGTTTCAAAGACAAAAAAAAACATCTGTCAGGAAAAGCCTTCTCATATTTTCAGTCCAACTTTTTTTCTGTAAATTTCTGTTGACTGAACGTGACTATTTTTTTCACAAAAATACATAAACCCTCTCTGCCCCCCCCCTCCCCAAAAAAAAATCTTTGTCCCTGTCATTTGCCTACTCTGGCTGTGTTTCAACCAAGTGCAGGCTGCCGTCGCACCCCCATCGCTGCCTTTCTCTTTCTCTCTTTTTTTTTCCCAGCCTCACACCTGACGGCTGTCACGTCAAGCCTGACCTTCACAAATGGACTGCAGGCTCACTATTTGGCAAATGTCAAACACGGTGAGAGAGAGAGAGAGAAAGAGGAGAGAGAGAGAGAGAGCCACAATGCATCACAGGGAGGAGTAGCTGAAACTTGAACTGCAGCCAAAACTTTTTTGTAAGAGTAGCTGCGCCGCCTGCAGCTGTCCTGCTAATCTTTCCCACCGCTGCAATCTCCCAGCACATCTGTCTTTACTCCACCACCCACCCCAAAACCCCCGCATACGCCCCCGCCCCAGGCCCTCATAAAAAATAGTACAAAATCTGGCAACAACAGACGAAAAAAATGACTGACCAAAAACATCATAAATCGCCCCAAAAACAGATTAAAAAAAAACACCCAATATTTTCACAAAAACAGATAAAAATCAGAATAATGACATAAAATAAAAAGCAACAAAAAAGTCAAAAATAAACTACAAAGAGCGGTAAAAACTGATGACAAACCTGACAAAAATCAGGCTCACAAAACTAAAATGGAAACAAATTTGCAAATGCACACAAAATATATTTTAAAAAAAATGATTCTCAAAAAAATGCCACATATTTTTTGAGAGTTATACATTTCTGTGAAAATTTGTTTTCAGTGTGGAGTTTGCGTGGGTTTTCTCTGGGTACTCCGGTTTTCTCCCACATTCCAAAAACATGCATGGCAGGTTAACTGAACCTCTAAATTGTGTGAGTGTGAGTGCGAGTGGTTATTATATGTGCCCTATGATTGGCTGGCAACCAGTTCAGGGTGTCCCCCGCTTACTACCCGAAGACGGCTGGGACAGGCTCCAGCACACCCGCAACCCTCGTGAGGATGAAGCAGTTCAAAGTTTTTTTGGGGGTTTTTTTTGCATATTTTTGAAAGACTCATACGTTCGAGAAAAGAATAATGTATTCTCAAGACAGTTGGAAAGTATATTTTCAAGAAAGTCAAATATTTTCAAGCAAAAAAAAAAAAATCACATTTTTATTAATATTTTATCTTACTCAGTTACAGCTGTTACCTTACATTTTCAGGAAAAAAAGACATTGTCAAGGTTTTTTTTTTCAAGTCTGAGATTGAAAATTGTCCGCGTGTATGTGTTATGTACAAATAAAAAAATGCATATTTTTATCATGAAACGTTAGGTCGAAAAAAGTTACCAAGTTGCCATCTTCTCCTTTGAAGATGCGCCACCCACTCAGCCACATATTGCTCAGCTAGTTTTTGTGTAATCCTCCAAACTTAATAAACTCCAGTTACACCCACACCCTCCAACGCCCCCCCCCCCACACACACACACACACATGCACACATTCACATCAAATCCCCTTCCCCGCGGAAACTCGATCCCCTTTCATCGCATTTCCAGTTGAAATGTTGAGCGAAAAGTCTGAGAAGGCAATTTGGTTTGGAGGGTTAGCAAGTCAAACAAAAACAGCAGATTTTTTTTTTTTTCTTAAAAGCCTGATGAGCTTCGTGGGAAAGGATCAAAAGAAATGAGTGGCTGTAATGTTCAATTTGTGTGTGTGAGCCCGAATGGACAGCAAATCCGACTGGCAAATCGGCATTCGCTTGCTTGCCTTTTTTTTTTTGCACACTTTCTGAAAAGACGTCTAAACGCCCCGCTCCTAATAAATCGCCAAGTTAGAAGAGTTGTTAGCGTACAAAATTTCTACTAGAAAAAAACACTTCATGGGTATTAATTTTGCTTCCTAAAAAAATTTGAGGGTCATCCATTAACTGGCAAATTTTCAACCCTGCCAAAAAAGAATTACGGAGTGTCCGTTACTTGATGATTTTGGTAATCGCGTCGTGCTTTGGTCCAGGTTCACTTCATACAGAACTAATTAGTTGGTTTGCGCGTTCATTCTTAACAAAAAAGGCCCAAAAACGGTTAGCAAGTTCCACTTCCTGTTCTATGGCTATCATCACATTGCTACTCTCCCAGTGTGGAATTCCACAAAAAAACAAAAACAAAACAAACGAAAAAAAAAAGAGCAACAGCAAATCACAGGATGACCAAATTTGCTAACATCTCTCCCTTGATTACCGTTTGAACTCTGAGTTTTGTTGGACATTTTGGGGCCATTTTTTCACAGTGAGTTTGGTTAAACGCCAAATCGGAGCACTATTTGGCCGTGCGAAAGCAATCACGTGATTAAAAACTCTACTTGAGACTCCCCCTACTTCCCCCCAATCTAGCATCAAATTAATTCTTCTCCGTATGCCTGATGGTTGTGTTTTGGCAGGTAAACCGAACCCCCAGGCCTCTGGCTGCGCCTGCCAAGCTATAAGAGCGTCAATAAAAAAAAAAAAAAAAATCCGCAAGCAGCTCAGATGGCGACCAGATGGATGCGGCCGCCTTTAACAAGGACAAAAGTGCACCACCTCCTCATTTCTCTTTGTTTTGTTTTTATTTGGTGGACTTTTCATATTTCTTTCCCATCTTCTTGTTATTGCTCACCTGCTAAGATAGCGTTCAGCTACTTGGAATCTCATAGGCCTGCTATTCTTCAAAATCATCTGCATTCTTTCTTATGTGAAGGTTTTTAAAAAGACGAGTTGAAAGGCGCAACAGGTAAGTAGAGGAGTCGATCAAGATGGCAGGATTCTTGCTTTCGCGTAACCTTCAAACACTTATCGTCAGCCACGCATGATGTATAAGACAGAAACTACCACTTTGCGGATCGCTCAAAAGAATCAACTTCAAAATAATTGTTTGCATAATTAGTCGAGTGGTGATATGCATCCATTTTCCAAACCGCTTTATCCTCACAAGGGTCATGGGGGGTGCTGGAGCCTGTCCCAGCCGTCTTCGGGCAGTAGGCGGGGGACACCCTGAACTGGTCGCCAGTCAGTTGCAGGGCACAAACTGGAGAGACAATCGACCATCCACACCCACGTGCGCGTTTTAATTTTTGTTTTTCCAAATTCAGTTAGTTTGAATTATTTTTTTGAGCTGGTTTGGTGGTTTTTATCCGTCTTTATTTTTTTGAAAATGCCTTTTTAAAAATGAGATTTAGTGTTGGTTTTATGTGTTATTTTTTTTGAATACTGGGTACACGTGTGCAATACTTAAAAGGGATACCAAAATAATTCTGTTAGTTTTGGTTTTTTTCGACATTTTTTTTTTATTTAAGTTTATTTGGAGAAACGTCTTTTCAAATTTAGTTTCACTTAATTTCGTTTGTTTTCGTTAGCTGTCATAACCTTGGCACCCACAAATTAGTCCTGGGCCTTTTTTTTTTTTTTTTTCCTGTCAAGCATCAAGGGGGGCTACCAAGTCCCCATCCACCTGGCACCTGGGCACACTGCCAAGATTTGTGCCTTTTGTGTGCGTGCGGGACATGTCACAGGTGTTCAGGTGACGTGTGCGCAATGCATGATGGGTAACGCCAATGCTAATGGACGGCAAAAAAGGGAGGGAGGGGGCATCCCTGCATGCTAACAAGCAAAGTTAAAAGCCCCAGAGTGACATCCCTATTAGAGGCTAATGGAGACAGCTGAGACCCTACACGCACGCACACACACACACACACACACACACACACACACACACACACACACACACACACACACACACACACACAGCGCCACGCCCAACAACAAGCCTTGTACTTAAAGCTTTTTAGGGGGTTGGGAGGGGGGTGTTGGAGGGAAGGGGAGCGGAGGGGCTCATGCAATCATCCATCCCCAGAGGTAACAAAGGGTCAAGGACTCTCATTTTTCAAGCAGCTCATTGCAACATTTTTCTTCGTGGTCGTCCTTCCTTGTGGATTGGAAGTTGATTGGGAGTGCAAACAGGGCTGAGTCTTGAACCACACAAAGATGCTGTCATTCAATTTCAATGCATTTCAAATAATTCATCTCTTTCAGTCGTTGGTTAGTTAGTTAATTTATTGCAAATCATACAAATCCACAATACCACTCATGTAAATGTAAATGAACTGTAACCATAAGTACAAAGTAATAATTAAAAAAATGAGTGGATTATTAGTTCATTATTAAAATAAACTGTTTTAAAAAATATATATATATATATATTTTTTTTTCAAAACATTCTTTTAAAATGGCTGATTGCTGCCTTGACATATTTGGATGATGCTGCTTACATTTTAATTAAAAAGATTGATTAGTTTTTTTCTTGACATTATTTTTGCTATACATTTTGTAATTAATTTATCTTTTTAATTTACTTTTTTGCTTATATTTTGTCTTTTATGTTTGTTTTTGGAATATTTTTAAATTATTGTAGACATTATCTTTGCTCTTTATTTTTTTTTAAGTTCAGTTCATATTTGTGATTTTTTTTGTTTTACTTTTTTAATTTTTAATTATTGAGTTTGTTTACTTTTGTTTGTTGGCAACTTATCTTTATCTATATTTTAGTTATTCAATGATTTCTTACACATGCAATAATATGCATTTCTCATGTTTTTATTTCTTGCACTCAAATAATCTTTTCATTATTGCATTTTATTTTTATTCATGTTTTAAATTCTGACATTTGTTTTTTCGTGATATTTTTATGTCGCTTACATTTTTCATGTGCTGTCATCACTTACAAGTTAACTTTCTCAATTATATTTTTTCTACACATTTTTTTTTTGTGATCATTTCTGCTTATAATCAAAAGAACACTCATGTTTTCCCTTTGAATGCTGAATCCATTTTTCACTTTGAATGACTCACGGTAGTTCATTTTCTGCCGTGTCATCCATTGTGTCACAACCAATCACACACAAGCCTCTTAATCTCAAACCGACAGTGTGACAAACTCGCATTGTTTCACTGTTGAATTTTTTTTTTTTTTTTAAGGGAAATTCCCCCCTGAAATGAACATTCCTGCTCTTCCTGCAGATCTCCCCCTCATAGTTGCCATGCTTCCTGTGTGAATATCTGGAGAACTATAGCTGGGTTTGTGCCTTTTTAAGGCCGGGGGTGGGGTAGGGGTGGGCTGGGTCCAAAGACGCGTTGACCTCCCGGCGCTCTCCGGAATGCCAAACACGTCGCGGGAAACAAGCCGAGTGTCTATGCTGCGCATGAAAAATGAACACTTGTATCAGTGCTGTGAGATGATGGGACCACTGGGAAGGGAGGGGGGTAGGGTGGGGGGGCGCAGGCGTGGGTGATTTTGGCAATCACTTCTAAGAGGGACCACAATTAACCCTCTGCTTCGCTGTGATTCCCCCTGTCGCCCCACATTCACATACTTAACCCCACCCAGGGGTGAGGGGGCAACGGGCTCAAAGTGGCCCCTGGCTCTCTGGAGGGGTAATAATCAATGCGGAAAACTTCTTCATTCCTCACTTTCGAGGAAGAATGCTTTAGCTAGTTCGTTAGTCAGTCACATATCCGGTTTGTTAGCTAGCTAATTCCTTGGTTAATTACTTAGCTGGAGTATGTAGCCATTTAGTTAGATACTTAGCTACATACACTAGTTACATAAACAGTTAGTTAGTTAGCTAGTTAGTTAATTATTTAGTTCGTTATTTAGTTAGTTCGCTTATTATTTTTGTGAAGTTAGTTACTTAGTTACAGTAGCAATTGTTTGGTTTAGCTTAATTGTTGAGTTTCGCTTAATTGTTGTGTTTATTAGCTTAATTCTTGAGTTTAGCTTAATTGTTTAGTTAGTTACTTAGGTAGGCAGTTAGCCAATTAATTTTTTGTAATTGGTTACTTGGATCATTATTTACTTATGTGGCTAGTTTGGATCGTTAGCTCCGAAAGGAGGAAGTGAGAGAAAGGTTCCGTCTTTCCAAAAAACCGATATTCATGCCAGACAAAACAAGACCTTCGGCGAAGATTAGTGACTTATTGTGTGACTCATTAGCTGGGCTTGCACCGTGACCACAAACACACACACACACACACACACACACACACACACACACACACAAAAACACGCGCATGCCTCCTCCACTTCCACTGCAATACCAGGGTGATGAGTGTACCTGTGCACCAGGAAGTGAGTCACAGCTAGGGTATGCCCTCCCAGGACTCCCCCTGGAAAACAGTGGAGCCAGCCTGGTCCAAGAGGTTCCCCAGAGAATTGGAGGAGATGTTGAGTTGTGTTGCATGGGGTGAGGAATGGGTTGTTTATGTCCTGGTTCAATTAGAGCTGGCGTTCAAACAGTCGTCCTCATCATGCTGTTCACATCTTAACATACCGAGACACTGGAAGAGTCACAGAAAGATGCTCAAGGGCACATGACGAGTTCTTAACACGTTGACATTTTTGGTTGTGGTGTACCAACCATTGTTGTCAACTTTTGTTTCAATAAATTGTTGAGATGAGGAAATCAACGGTGCATCCTTCTACTTAAATGTCCCACTTTCATATGATATTATATCACTGTCGCGTGAACTTTTTACATTTTTCCATCAATTTCACCCGAACTTTTTGTGAAGAGTCGACCTTTCCCATGGAGTGACCCACAACATTAGGAACATCCGCAATTCGACACTACTCAATGAAAACCAGCATTATTATCTTTGCAAAGTGGGAATTGTTGACACAGCTCATATTAGATTGAGGTGGGCAAAGTATGGCCCGCGGTCCGCGTACAGCACCCTCCCAAACCCTGGATACTAATCCTGATCAAAATCTCATCTGGGCACAAAAATTTGCCGACCCCTGATTAGATAGTGCAGGTTATGTTGTGGCCTGTGTCACCAACCACCAGCATTTTTTAATAAATCGGGCCTCCCACCCCCGTTTCTTCCATGTGTATCTAAGGTCTTGTTTCACAGGCTTAAATCTAATCAACAAAATCACCTCCATCTTTAACTTGAGCGCCAGAGGAGATCTCCAGAGGTGCTGCGAGGATCCGTCTCGCTACTCAGGGGAAGGAAATCTCCACAAGTGGATTAGTCAAGAGCCAAAAGGAAGGAAGGAACAGATTTGCACAAAATGTTGGATATTTTACCTCCAAAAAGTGGAGTATTCCCTCCAAAAAGCCATATAATTTCTAAAAAAATAGATTTGTATTATAAAGACAAAAGTTGTGTACGTTAAAGAATAAACACTTTTCTTAAGTCATAGTTATATAAAGCAAAACCATTTTTTTTCAGAGTCATATATTTTTAAGGAAAAGTCATACAGTATTTGTTTTCAATCCAAAATATACAAAAAGTCATATATTTGTAATGAAAATATTGTATATTTTCAACAACAAAGTTTGTATATTTTTGAGACATTCACACACATTGAGCCTTTTTTTAGTCCCACCCCCCCCCCACCCACAACTTCTATGACTTGAAGAGAAAAGCGATATATTTTCAAGAAAATAAGTTTTACATTTTCAAGGAAACTTGTATTAGCAAGAATAAAGGCCCCTTAACATACAGCAACAATTTTTTTGGAGAAAACAAGCTGCATATTTTCCACAATATGCACACTTTCAAGAACAAACACATCATTTATGAGAAAGAAAAATCATATCTTCAGGACAATTTTGGAGATGAAGTAGCACAATTCAGAGAATAACGGACCTTTTCACCCCAAAAAAGTCAAATACTCTGAAGAAAAAAACAAAGTTAAAATAATCGCATCTTCCTTTGATTGTGCCACCCACTCACATAACGCTTGGGCAGTTTCTGTATAATCCTGCAAACTAAGTACTAAAACCACAACTGCGCTCCATTTAGACACACATACACACACACACAAGTGCCACAGACGTCCCAATCAAACCGGAGAGGGAAGCAAATGCAAAGCACATTTTCACCCTTTGCCCCGACATATGGAACGCGTAGCGCTCTTATTTTCTTTTCATCTGGCCGCCCCAGAGCTGAAAGCTTTGGACAGTGTGTCCTCGCTGCCCTCTCCTCTTCCTCCTCCTTCTGCTCCTAATCCTCCTCCTCCTCCCAGGGGGCCTGCACTGACCCCATTAACAAGCGGGACACCCAGTCGCTGGCAACAACAGCACCTTTGGAGCCTCGTAGGCATGTTTGAATAATACAAGGCTGGGTGGTAAACTTGTCGAGATGATGCGGGTGAACAGCTAGTAAGCTAACAATTTCGAAACTACCTTTCATGGAGCAGAATAAAAATCAGGGCCATTTTTAATACAGCAATGCTGTTCACGTTCACCCGGCTAGCCGCATCGTCGAGCTAGCTTTGCTAAGTTTGCCCACAGTTTGTCAAAGTTACACGGCTTTGCTAGCTGGCTCTGTTGCTAGCTTGTTAGCTAGCCCATTCGCCTTAAGTAAGGCGGAGACTTTTAATCTATATTTAGGATGACAATTTATGAAGGTACTTTTAATGGAGCAGAATAAAGTCCATTTTGAGTCATTTGCAGTCAAAACTGTTCCACTCCGACCCTGTAGGTGGTGGTAAAATGCATCACATGTAGTGTTTTACGAGCCCTGCTCAGAGGGTAATTTCAGTCATACTGAAATTGTGAGTGGTTTAAAAAAAAAACCTCACACGTGATAGTGGGAGTCGTACGTTTTCTACGCTAACCACAATATGTTTACCTCTCAGGCGTCAACAAGTGTAGGAGCGAATGTGCGAGTACGCTAAAGGCTGTGAATTTTTACATTATAAAAGTGCAGAGCCACACAGCTGCTGTGGAGGAGGACACACAAAGGGCAAAGTTCGCCTAAAAGGTTAAACGTTTTCTGCACCTTTACACCTTCTCACTTGTAAAACTCCAGTAAAAACTCCAGATGAGATAAACACTTGTTTTCCCCTTTGGTTTTCACAGCTTCTGTCATTTCTAGTAAATGAACTTTTCAATATAATGCCCGCACTTACAAGAATTTAGCAGGATTCAAAAATGTACAGAAACTATAATACATATTCGGGAAGTATTTTTAAATGTTGAATAAACATGTGAACCCCCCACCCCCCCTCCTGTTTTCATACATTCATAAATAATATGACAATTGATCACTCTGATTGGCGAGCTAACAGTCAATCGGTGCATGAGATAGAAGTAGCGAAGGAAATACACACAAAAGCAAAGAAACAGCAAAGAAAAACGCATTATCTAGTAAATTAAGATCAGCAAAATGTTGCTTTTTTTAACTTTGATTTATACCTGTTTGTATTATGCGTGTTTGGGTAAAGTTTTGTGCATGTGTGCCAAGTTTAACTCCGCCCCTGTTTTGTTCGCACATGTCGAACAAAGTATAGCTACACGTGCATCTTGTGTTCTTGTGGTGTTTGTTTACATCCCAGATGGTAAAAGCAAACGAGGAAAGTCCAGTCACAACAATATAAAAATCTCCCTGCTGTCTCACTAGCCGCACTCCTTCCTGATAAAGCTTGCACAGACGTCTGGGTTTTTTTTTTTTTCTTCCACCCCGATGGAAACTCCTGATGGCGGTACCACAGGCGTTCTTTTCTTTTCTTTCCAGCTCCGCCCATCCTCCGTCCATCCACCTGATGGCTTTTCCTCCCTCCCTTTTTCCCTCGCAGACACGCAGAGCCAGACTGGAAGACAAACACTGGCAGGTGGATAGAGGCCGAGGAGCGACACTGACACTTGTCAACTGGATGGAAGGATGGAAGGATGGGAAGGGAAGAAAGATGGCGCTGGCTCGCTGTTTGTACAGTGAAAAGAGAGAGAGAGAGAGAGAGAGAGAGAGAGAGAGAGAGAGAGAGAAAACCAGACACAAACATAAACATTGGCCTCTACTTCAATGCTTCTTCTCTGTGAACCTCTGACTCACCCCCTCCGTCCTCCCGCCCCATAAACAAGTGCAACATGGAAAGCATCACAGCAACCGCAGCAGGAGAGCAGAGAAAGTGTTCAGCAAGTGACTTGCATTCAAACTTCGTATTCATAATCACTTGGTTTGACGATGTGATTTGAAGATTTTTTCTTTTTCCGTTCCCTTTTTTGTGTCACTACTTTGTTTTAAAACAAGTGTTGCCATATTTCAAGTGAATGTGATTCGGTTTAATTAAGTTTTCAAAATAGTTTGATTCTTTCAAAATGCTGAGTTAATGATGTCATTGAAGATTTTTTTTTTAGGTTCTTTAATTTTTATAGAAATATTTCAAATATTCAGCATCATTTCATTGCATCTGAAGACAACGTAATCTTTTTTTTATTCGATATTTTTTATTTGATATTTTTAATTCAATATCATTCAAGCAGTGCATTTAATTTAAAGATTTTTTTTATCTTCATTTTTTAAACATGACAATAACCATGAACCACCCACATACACACACGCATGCAATGTGCATGCCCACACACACACACACACACACACACACAAACTCTTCCAGTTTCTGAAGCAACAGTGCTGCAGCGGATTACTCCCCGGTCTGACTGGTAATGACTTCATACTACTTGTCTTCTGCTGGCACAGGCCCAGCCCTACATCTACTCCACGCACATGCACACATACTGTATTGTCTCGCTGGTGGAGGCAGACCACTCGTGTTGTTGTGACATAACACTCACATTCACAATATTGGAAGAAGGCCCACTCCCGGCACCTGCCACAGGTGGTGAGCGGGCCGAAAGGGAGGCGAACAAGCAACTTGGTGAGCGGGCACAGACGGCCCTTTCTGGCCCACCCGTTTGGACGGGTCTGGCCCAGGGTAACCCCATCAAAAGCATAAACCCCTGCGACTTGGCTTGGAAGATCATTTTTGGACACGCAAACTGAAGAAGCAGTCTCATACAAACGCATCGAGATACATTTTAAATATTCTATTTCAACGTTGCATGGATCACACTGTTGAGTTTCATTTTTCACTTTTGGTGTCGAGGAAAAAAAAAAAAACATCGTGAAGGTAATACTGAAAATGACATCGTCCTTTACCCCCACCACCTTCGGAAAAATGCTCCACTTCCAAGCTGTGCCCTGATTGAGCTCCAATCTTGGAGTCGGAGCGTAAAGACTAAGTATATACACTCTATTTTTACATTGCACACACACACACGCACACACACACACACACACACACACACACACACGCACGCACGTACACGCCACCCACTACTCGGTGTTTATTTAATATGGCATTTCACTCAGAGAACAGTATATCCCGCCGCTTTCTTTATAAGGGCACAACTACTGCACTACGGAGACCAGCCACCCTCCCTTCCATCGCCATTTGCAATGACTCTCTCCCATGCGCGGTGCCAGCAGCAACAGTCTCTTGGCACCGTCCTGTCGCCCTCGTCGAGAGCGAGCATCTGCTTCGTCTTTTCTCTTGCAACCGACCGCTTTGCCTTTCCCTCTCCTCAAGTCTCCGCAGACAAACTCACTCACACACACACACACGCGTGCGCGCACGAAACACATTCACACTTATACGAACGCTCACGATTGCATACACGCTCACGCACGCCGTCTCACATCGGCACACACACACTGGCACCGATGCTGGAACGTGATCCGTGTGTCTGCTTGGGATTTTTAAGACGGCCAGCTCCTCAAAAGACAAACTAAATCCACACTAATCTGCGACAAAGCGAACAAACGCCCACTGTCCGTTTCCCAATGAAAACAAGAGCTGCTGCGTTCAGTGGTGTCTGTGTGGTAGTGATACTTAAAAGCCATGTGAAGATGCGACTGAAGCAGCCATTTTAGTGTGGATTGGGCAATTTCCATTTGTGGTGAAGTTGCTATAAAACACAAAGTTCAAGTAAGATAAGTCTGAAAATTCAGCGCCCAAATCCAGCTTCTAATATCAACAAGAAATTTGGACAGCATGTTTTTTTGTTTTTTGGAGTATGTCGACAAAAAACGTTCAATAACCCATATTCAACATAACACAAAAAGTCAGCCATTTTGGAGTCTGCCAAGAATCATCAGATTGCACCAAAGTTTGAATTTTAAATGAAATGAAATGGATTTTGAATTATTATTAAATTAAAACCCTGACATTTTCCAAACACCTTATCCTCACAAGGGTTCATGTCCTTCACACTGCCGGGAAAAGAACTGTTAAAAAAAAAGTAGCAAAATTTAGCTTGATAAAAAAAATGTTAAATTATAAATCCAATTACAGCTTGTTAAGTAAAATTGAAAATATGTCATTATTCTAAAACAACATAAACGGTGAAATAAATATTGACTCATAGCTTAGCATAGCACTCGAAATTAATGAAATTATTTTTTTTTAATTGTTAACTTACAGAAAATATTCGTGGTTCGTCCTCAATTTTTCAACAACTGCATTCATTTGAAGTGTCCAAAAAATACACACAAAAATTGCACTCTGCAGTATTTTACTTGATCCAAAACACAAAGTAACGACATAATTAACAAGAATGCAAAGAATGAAACAGTTCGCGTATCGTGATTATTCAATGTGCATCGTGCTGCTCCTTCCTTGGCCACCATGGGACAGCAAAATACATCGAAGCATACAGTACTACACGAAGATTTGGTGAAGAAATACAAAAGACCGTCCGCTAGGCTGTATCGGAAATGTGCACGATCCAAATTCTTTTCACGGCAGAAAGATTAAACCACACATTGTATAAAAATAGCGCAATGGTGTTGAGTTAAGCTTTTCAGCCCAGTTTGCGGGTCAAGCGAAGACACATTGTGGCGCAGTTGGTCTCGATAAAGGAGTGGATGTGGTAACAGTAATCCATCCATGTGATGTATTGGGGCGTCCTACGGGGCCTAAATGTGGTAATTTGTTTCGTTTTAATAAAGCGTGTGTTTTTCTTGGGTCACATTGTCAAGGGGGCAAATTGCTTTCTAATCACATCACACGTGGAAAGTGCAGTACGCGACGACCGCGCGCGCACTCGCTCACCAGTATTAACGCACGTGTGTTTTCATTGCAAAGCAAAACATGTCAGCGTTTGGCCCACTTTTAAAGCCCACACAGTCACAGTGACGGACAGCCCGCTGGAATTAAGTCTTAACCGCACCAAAAGAGGGACAGCTCGTATTTAAAACAAGTGCGGTTCAGCCGTCAAACTTCAAAGGAATCCGTGTTACATCGTTAAAAAGGAAATACTAGACTTGCAAATGAAATGTTGCAAAGTTGAAATCAAATTATTCACCATTTTGTCATAAGTCAGAAGTCTGATTATGAAAATTAAGAAAACATGAAATCAAGATAAAATTAAAGGATTTTTTGGGGGGGGGGGGTTCAGCTTAGTTTTGCACTCCAAATCAGCAATATTAAAATTCATCTAAACTTTACTGAAGTGAACTGCAATAAATAAAATGAAACAGTCTTTGACCAGCACTCAAATGAGAAGTATGAAGCAAAATAGATTTTATTTCAAATATTTGCTTGAAGTAAAAAAAAAAAACATTCAAATAAAATTCAATTTAAATTTAACTAAAATTACCTTCTTAAAAAATGACAATGACATTGAAATCAAAATTAAATTAAAAATCAATTCATTTTAAATTATATTAAAAAAATAATTTTACAATTTAAAAATTCAAATTAAAATATGTACATTTTCCAAACACCTTATCCTGACTAGGGTTAAAATTACTGAATTCAAATAAAATGAATAAATTTAAATAATAGTTTACCACAGCCTTGCACTCAAACAACCAAAGTTAAAATTCAGTTAAAATGAAATTGATATGATATAAAAAAAATTAAAATGAAAATAACATTAAATTACATTAAGATTACATTTCAATCAAAACCAAAATTTAAACTACACTAAAATATATTTTCCCAGCTCTCAAACTCAGTGTCATAAAATCGAATAAAACGAAATTCAGTTAAAAATCAACACGTTCAAATGTAAATGAATTTAAATAGTCTGTTGCCTCTTAGCTAAACTGGGCAAACCCAAATTTACCAAATTAAATCAAAATAAAGAAAGTCTCATTTTCTTCCATATTAAATTAGCCTCACTTTCAAAATAAGCAAGTAAAATTTTAATTGACGTTATATTGTTTCTTATGTCATGTTCTTTTAGCCTCGCAATCAAAGAAGCAAAACCAAATAAAAACATATTAAAAAAAATCAAACCAAATTAAGAGGAATCAAAGGTCACACTACTTTAACCCTTTCAGGGACAGCAGTTACCACAGTGGACAGCTTATCATGTTATCAGGTTACAGGGTGCATGAAAGGGTTAAAGACCACACTATAAGCACTTCTTTGTAGCACTTTGTAAGCATACTAACAGCGCACAAGACAGACGAGTAAAAGCGGGCAGCTTGATCGAGTAGGCCGGTGGAGATTTTTAAGGTGCTAGCCTTCCAAAAGAGGAAAGGTCAGGGTTGTGGCGTTTTACTGCCGCTAAGAGCCTCCATTCTGGGAGTGCTGCCCAGCTCGTCTACCTGTTGACTGGACGCAATGTACCGCCCGCCTCTTATGTTACACAGCGTATTGTAAATCAGCGCCCCATTATAAATAACACTTAGATGTTATTTTCTATCTGAAGAGGAGCCTAGTGGCCTTCTGGCTCACTCAAAAAGCTTTGCGTCATGTTCAGAATTCAAAAGCTTCTTTGCAAATACAAACAAGCCCATTAAAACGCAGCCATCATCCAAAGACGAGGGCTTGGTAGCGCAGGCGAGTCGATTTATGACACCAAAGGCAAAGACATAAACTTACCACCAGAGCTATAGCCACATTAAAAAATAAAAACCCATCAAAAGAGAATTAATGATGAGTGTGTCTATTTGAGAGAACCACCAGTCGTTAAAGTTTGTTTGAAAAAGTTTGTCAAAGGGAATGTTCCAATGCTGAAGCTCTCAACGTTAAAACCAGTGAAAGTTGTTTTAACCAGGGATCTCCAGGCCCCCTTGCATTGCTTGGATATTGGCTTCATAAGGCTTTTTTTTTGTGGGTCTACTCATGATAGACATGCTTACCAAATTTCATGTTGCTAAGTGAAACTGGATTAGGAACCTGAATTTTTTAACGAGGAAAGAAATCCATTTAGAGCAGCGGTCCCCAACCCGGCAGCGGACCAGGTCATTTGGTACTGGGCTGTACAGAAAGAATCAATAACTTACATTACAGTCAAACCTCGGTTTTCGAATTTCTCTGTTCTCGACCAAATGGGTTTTTGACCAAAAATTTCGAGTTTTTTTATGCCTCGGATTACGACCAAAAATCGGTTCTTGACCAAACTGAGTGCACTTGAATGCGCCACTTGACTCCTCTCGCCTTCCTTACAAGAGGAAGTGACGCTTCCTCAGGAAGATGAGAATTGTGAGCAGACGTGTTCAATAAAGATTTTTTTTTTTAAAAGACCGTGGTTTCGGTTTTCGAAAAATCGGTTTCGAACAGCCTTCTGGAATGGATTATGGTCGAAAACCCGAGGTATGACTCTACTTCCATTTTATTCATTTCGGAAGCTGAAAGATGTTTTATTTTGAAAGAATTACCGGATTCTAGGTTACATCCGTCTACAGTGTGTCACTCTTGATGGAGGTCAAAACGCGCTTCTTGGTCACGTGATAGGTTACCGCATAAATGAAGCCCAGTAGCTAGCAAAATGAGTGAAAAGCAAACCTCTTTAAAAAGTTTCTTTGGGAAGGGGAAAAGGCCCAGCCAGGAGACAGAAGAGGAGCCTGTGACTTTCAAGAAAAAGTCTACATTCAATAGACAGTATCAGGAGTCCTACTTAATCAGTTTTATCTCAAAGGGAGATTCTCACACACACAAAGCCTATTCTGCTAAGATGCAGCGATGGTGAGTCCTATTTTTCATGCACTTTGTATTTGGGATGTATCTTATTTTGAAGGCACGTTTAAACGTTACCATAGCGATCAGAGAGGTTGTTTTCAACAATAACCAGAAAATTTTGTCTTTGAATCAAAGGCCATCTTGCTGTGCCTCATGGCGTTCCTATCGCGATCCACGTGCCTTCCAAACTTCATGTTGCTCTGTGAAACTGGCCTCGGGGGCTGAATTTTTACAAGGTTGATATTGCCAGTCATGTGCATGTTACATGCAAAAAAAAAAAAAAAACAGCTGAGGAAGTTGTAAGAATTTCTGGCCTTTCTCTCCAGCAGCAGGCCTGCAAATTGTATTTTTTTTTTGCGGTGGGGAGGAGGGGGCGTCTAAGGGAGAGGGGGTGCCCCGAAGGAATAAAACACCCTTTCGCTTGGCCTCGTGTAGTTCCACACCTGCAACACACAAAAGCTCTCTCTGTGTGCGTCAGTCATACGTCAAAGAACGCCACCAGGAAACAAACAGAGGCTCTTTAGTGGGAAAATGACATTTTCACTCAAACAGCCACTCAAATGTGAGACACATTTGAACTCGGCTTGACTCAATTGACACCAATTTGTTTTGGGTTTTTTTATATTTGAAAATATTGTTTCCATGTGTCAAAATGCAAATGATAATGCCATAAAGTACGTACAAATATTTTTATATTATTGCAAACTGCGTGTACCTCACTTATGTTGTGCTTCTTTCTCACCCTCGCCCCACCTGGCCGACAGCGTTTTCCTGCGCCGTGTGAACCAATATTGACATTGGCACTGCTGAACAGACAGCACACAGCTAATAGATATAATTATCTCACATAATGATCTCCAATAACAACGTCAAATAAGAATAAGAATAATAATAAGACTGTGTCGGGGCACGGTGTGTTTGTTTGGATCCGCCATGGAAAGATGGCAAGAGGCTAAGTCAGCACTTTAAGGAATACTTGTGTGTGCTTTTTTTTTTATCAAAATAATAATAATCAAAAGTCATGGGCACTTGTTGCTGGGCAGACTTCCCAGGGCTCACTCATAATTACCCCATGGGCCAATTGAAAGCATTTTTCATTGGGGTTATGGCTTTCCCATACTCACTAAATTTTGTTCATCTGTGTGAAAGTGTTTGGTGGGGGCAGTGGACATGGCTAGCAAAAATGGGCTTTGTAACGCCCACTAGAATTGTGGGGAAACACAACCACAGAAGCCGGTTTTACTTTGCAAATGAAATTTGGTCGGCATATATATCAGCAGTGGACCCACAAAAAATTCTCAGGGTACAATAGCATAAAACAAACAGGAAATCTGCCATTTTGGAGCAAAGCAGCCATTTTAGTGTGGATTTGGCCATTTCCATTTGTGGTGAAGTCCGATTAGTTGCCATAAACACAAACTTCAAGTAAGATAAGTATGAAAATTCAGCACCCAAATCTAGCTTCTAATATCGACAGGAAATTTGGCTGGCATGTTTTTTAAGAGTATGTTGACAAACAAACTTTCAATAGCACATATCCAACACTACACAGGAAGTCAGCCATTTTGGATTAAAGTGTGCCAAGAATCATCCGATTGCTACAAAATTTGAACCACATACACCAAACACGAGCACACAAATTTTTGTCATTATGCTGACATGGCGTAACGTGGCATGACTCGATGACTCGACGTAAAACACAAACTTCTAATAAGATTAGTTTGAAAATTCAGCCTTCAAATCCAGTTTCACATATCGACATGAAATTCATGAAAGCATGTTTATTATGACGATACTGACAAAAAAATAGCCCACCAAAAACAGCAATTTTAGCTTAAATTTAGCTATTTACAGCCATGCTTCAAAAATGAACCATCCTGACAGATTTTGTCCAATTGCGACCAATTTTCAACCTCTGATACAAGACGGATACATTGCAAAACATTTGCGTTTTTGTCGTTATGTGTGGCCGAATAAAACTCTAATAAGCTAACTTCAAGCCCCCAAACCCAGTTTCTATCATGAGTAGACCCATATAAAACTCTCAAGAAGTACCATCCAATACCACACAAGGAGCTGAAAATAATGTATTTATATTTGTTATTCATTTCTCATATTGATCCCAAATTCCAGGCATAGTGACGGTTCGCTGCGGTGATAAAAATGTGATTGGATTTATGCAATGCTTTTTGCATATTTGTTCGTAAGAGTTCAAAGGCATCTGATGGGAATGAGAGCGGAGGAGTAGGTGGGGGGATGGGAAGGAGGAAAAGGAGGCTGCGTGATGCGGCGCAGACGATGCAGCATCAGCATCAGCAGATAAAAAGAAAGTGGCCGATTGGGGCATGATTGAGGCGATGTGGTTCCAGTAAGCGGCGCCTGATGACTCACCTGCTGTAAGACTACATCACCTAAAGCGTGAGATCATCAGGTGACCGGCATCATCGGGCGATACGCGCTCCACCAATGGGAGGGGAGGATTCTGGGAGGGAAGCATTGCAAGGAGGACGAGGGATGTGCATCGTGATCCGGTAAATGACGACTCAGTTCCAACTAGGTTGTCATTTAAAAGAAAGGCAACATGACATCAGCCAAGGCTCTAAATGTATATATTTTTTTCTTTGCTGAGCAGTTTTGCTAATCATTGACTTAATTTGAGGAGCAAATTTCTCATTTTGAGGAGCATTTTTTTTTTTTATAGGTTAATCCCGGGGCCCTGAGGCAAGGGTTTTATTAAACAATAAAAACAAGACAATATAACAAATGGACAATTGGTTTTCCTTTTTTTAAATAATCAACTGTTTTGTCAACTCACTCACTTCTGTTAAAATCAAAAGTCAGGACTCTTGTGAAAACAAAGAACAGTACTGATTTTATAAATATTGTATACTGTCTTAACATACTGTACGTTTAGGCTGCTTTAAGCAAGTGTGATTTTTATCTGCAGAATCCAGACACTTCTGAATTTTCCTTCTATTTTGCTGTTGAAAGTCGGATATGCTCTGTCGTAACGTGTTTCCAGTCAGACCTCTCTGAAAAGTGTACTCGGACACCCAAGCACTTAATTCTGGTCTTACAATTACGTGTCAGTTTTAGGTTAGCTTAGCAGTTAGCATGACTTCTCCGTTTTTCCTTGTAGTCCTTTCGTGAGGACCTGAAGGCAATGATTATCGACTTAATAGCGATTCCGCAATGTGCTTAGCCTCACTAGCTAGCCAGCGGTAGCTTGTTTACAATGTGAGCCCGAAGGCACTTTGATGTCAATTTCAGTCAACAGCAGTGGTCGGCGCTTCATAAAATGGCAGCCTCCTCGGATGGCTGAAAACGGGAGGATTATTCTGCTTTATTCTTATTCCACAAGCGCAACATTGATCACAATACTGTATTGACACGAGTGCCTAGAACATATTATTGCTGTAAGTCAGACTCAGATCCAGTCCCCCCATGTCTGCTTAAAAGTCAGAGCATCAGGCAGAGCAAATGGCCAAAGCTAGCCGCTGACATTTGAGCCGCAGGTCAGAAACCAGAGCCAATCTTAACGAAATTGTCTTTGACCACAAACTGCATTTTAAAGCAACACGCTGAATTATTAATGAGCCTTATCTAGCCCCATTGTGCTGACCCGGCAAGGCGAGTACTTACAAGCTGCGGCCCGAACAACACTTTAGTGCTAGCGGGACAAGCGTCGGATTACATAGGCGAAGCAATTATGTATGAGGGAAAGGGTGTATAAAAAAAAAAAAAAAAAAAATTAAAAAGAACCTCAAACAGTGGGGTAAACTGCTAAATGATGGGCACAGCTAAGCTGATATATTTTACCATCATGCCCAATGGCAGTCTTATTGACCAAGCGCGCTTGTGGTGGTTTATTATTGATGCTGCGAAACACGAGCGGCTGCTCTGAAACCAACACTGCTCTGTTACAGTAAACCAGAAAGGGGTGGCGGGGGGGTATTTACTTCACACACACTTCCCCAGAAACACAACCTATACTTTTCTCCTCATTTGGCCCGCAAAAGTGCTTAAAAACCGTGCTAGGCGTCCAAGCTCCGAGCTGTACAGACGGGCCCGGAAAAATAAAAAAGCTGTAGCGCTAGCCGGCCGAAAGGAAAGCAAACAGCAGATTCTCATCGGGGGCCGTGTATACTGTCGGTGGGAACACGACGCGGCGTGCGCGCACGGAAACTATTTTGCATCGCGCCGTGCCAAGCGCCATTTTTCATCGGAAGACCATCAGAAAACTGTGACGTGTTTGTTTTGACCCACTCCGAGAACAAATTCGCATTTTTGTTACACTTTACACAACTCTCTTTTGTAAGCTCAAACCAGAAGTTGTCTTTGCAAAAATAGCAGTGACATCCATACTAGGAGATAGTCACGTTTTAGTCAAAATGTAAGTCAGGGAGGCGGGACGATGGTTCAATTGATTAGCTTGTTGGCCTCAGAGTGCAGAGGATGAAACATGTTCTCCCTGTGCCTGCGTGGGTTTTCTCCGGGTACTCCAGTTCCCTCATATATTCCAAAAACATGCATGGTAGGTTAGTTGATCACTCTAAATTTGCCGTAGGTGTGATTGTGAGTGGTTCTTTGTCTATGCGTGGACTGTGATTGGCTGGCGACCAGGTCAGGTTGCCCGAAGACAGCTGGGATAGGCTCCAGCACGCCCGCGACCCTCGTGACGATAAGCGGTTCAGATAATGGAAGGATGGATGATGGGGCGTACTTGGCCCAAATGTGCAGTAGATGCTAAACCTAATAAAGTGGCCTCTCAGCGTATCTCATCACTGGCGTATATTGTGTAACATGTTGACAATGGATAGGACCTTGGGTTTAACTCGTGCTTTCTGGGAATGGCCATCAGGAAGCTGGGTGATTTTTCCAGGAAGTCACGTCAGGGAATCTCCCTCAAGTCGCGTGACCGCTCTCTCTCTCTCTCTCTCTCTCTCTCTCTCTCTCTCTCTCTCTCTCTCCCGCAGCAGCTAATCTAACACGGCTCGTATCTAATGGAGGTAAAGCAGCCGCGTCCCCTCCCTCATTGGAATCTTACTGAATTATTCAGGCAGGCGGCGGGCCACAAAGAAGCTGAGGACTCGCTCGTCTCACACAGCAGAAAACAAGCAGTCACGTCGGGTCGGCTTCAAATAGACGACGCGTCGAGCCTGATGCGGAAAGCAGCCGGTGGGGGGGCTTTCGGAGGGATCATGTGTCCCCGCCGTCCCCCCTCCACCAAGCTGCCATCATGACACAGCAAATGTGCTTGTCATTAGCTCGTCATTTTGTTTACGGCTTTGGAGAGACTCGCTAAGCAGTCTCTCACACAAATTCAACGTCAGTTTGCCAAACCATTTGCTGGTAGGAGATTCTTTGGTGTCGGGGCTTTTCGTGTATCAAAATGTCAAGGTCAAAGGTCAGAGTCATGGTCATGTTAAATGCACCAATCACCCCCCCCCCCCTCGAAAAAAAGCAGTCATTTTCCTGCACTTTTTAGCCAATAATGACCGAACCTGGTCGAACCACCTGAGGTACATAACTGCTGAGCCTGTACCTTATTTTGGTGATGATTGACATTGATTTCATCGGTTCATCGGTCATGAAGCGATGGTCTTTGTACATCGGGGAGTGCCCCAGTGCTGATTGTCCATGCGTGCGTTTCTGGTGGTGACATTTACTGTATCAAGCCCACTGCAGGGGCCACTTCTTCAAAATGTTCTCTCTTTCCTCTTGTTTGCACCCTGAGAAAAATTCCTTCAGGTGTTTCCCCATTCAAAGTTGATGTCGTGAAGACGTGACACAGAATGTCAGGAATTCGTGACATTTTGTTCCTGTGCGCACCTGCTGTCAATCAAAGACGTCTGAATGTCACAGCCAGCAGCTATGGGGGGCGGGAAAAATAAACACGTGCTGTTGAAAAGCTCGTTTGGCTAAAATACCACCAACGTTCCTCTAAATCTTGAATTCTTTTGCAAACCAAATCAGCTGACTCTCAAACTGTCTTGAGCAAACGACACGAGTGACTCTTCTCTATTTCGATAAATACCTGAAACGTGGTTTGAATTCTCTTGCTCACCGAAACGGGGAACGAAACGAGTTCTCTCATCAAAATCGAAATGAAAATGAAT
>NW_017806175.1:4672831-4677722 GCF_001891065.2 Hippocampus comes | reverse complement strand
TATATATTTTTTTTTTTGTAAAATTGAAATAAAATATTTTCAAACACTAATTCCTCATATATGAATGTGAACTTCTAAAATGTACAGAATGAATTTTAAATCCTTAAAATAAATGCCTTTCAAATGACCGTAACTAGTAATAAATAAATATGTAATTTAAAATCTAAATATTTATACTTATTTTGAAATAAATGACTTGTAATATATCATTTAAAAAATACCTTAAAAAGTTTTACCACATTCAAATGACAGCAACTGGTAATATGTCATTTCCAAAAATATGTATGAATGACAAAAACATGAATTTTAAAATGAATGACTTTCAAATGAGAGTCACTCGTAATGATGAACTGTACGACATTTAGGAGGCAGTGAACATTGAGTGACATGAGCACACCACACAACACTGTTACCACAATGTGACAAAAGGAAGCGTGTTTTTTTTTTCCTCTCTCTTGCCTTTTCATGCAATGTGCGCGCACACACATGCACACACAGACACACACGCACGCAAACACACGCTCACTCAAAGAAGCCCTGCTGTCAATCAGCAACAGGGAACAGTGGAGCCATTCTCTCTTTTGGCACGAGTCCTTCAAGTGGCCGCCGAGAGAGCACTGTGTGTCACACGCTACTGATACTACAAGCTGCCTTCTGTCACACACAAATCTCTCTCTCTGGCGTACAACAAACTTCACATCTGCGTGCACCACACCCACGCAGGCACACAAAGGGCCTCGCTGGAGCCTCCGCACAGAGAATCCCCTCCACGCCGCACATGCGCTCAGCCAATAACTTTGCATCGCTTACTTACTTGACTGACTTACGGACTTACTTGCTAATACGATTATATGGTGCATTATTGGTGCATAAAGGTTGATAAAAAATGTATTCAAATTGAAAATTTTTTTTCAGTTTTTTTTTTAACAAATAAAAAAAAAAAAGAAATTAACGAGTTTATAAAACATTTTTTTAAACGTCAAATATGACAAAAATTGCAATTTAAAATGTGAATTCATTTCATTCATTTGCTCGATTACTGACACTTCGCATGAGCGGCGCTTGCACTGGATACACACGCATGCAGCGGCTGCCTGGCGCTTGGCCAAAGCAGGCCTGGAGACCTTCCGTCATTTCCACCAAAACATACAAATCAAAACATGCGAGAACGACCTGAGAAGGAAAAATACATCGTCATAAAAAAAAAAAAAAAAAAAGAAAGAAAAAGCATCTGGAAGCTGACCAATCAACATGCTTGAGATTGGATTTTGGATTTTTGCCGCTCTCCATCAAACATGTGAGATATTTCAAGAACTCCTAACTCTTATCTTGAAATGGAATAATCCAACGTACCATGACAGGTGTGTGTCATGGATTGTCAAAGCATTTCCCAGTGTTTCTTGAAAGTATTTCGAGCTTGCTCATTTTTACATTCTATTCAGCGCTCTACATTTTTTTTTTGCCATTGTTTCGATTCAGAGCCTTACTCTTTTCACCAGTATCTCTACTTAAAGCTCAACCAGTTTTACAAGTATTTCTGACAAGTCATCAACTACTTTGTTTTTTCAAGCGCCGTTTCAAGAAGTTTCATTTTTTTTGTTTTGTTGACGTGTCTTGGTTACAGTGAGTTTTCGTTCATGTTTTTTCTCACGTCGTCTTGCTTGTTAGGTTTTTGCATTTGCCTGTTTTCGTCAGCCCTGCCCCTTGTGTCAACCAATCATCTCCCTCACTCGGGCCTTCTGCGGGTGTACCTGCTTGCCACGTTAGCTTGCTTCCATTAATGTGTCTGTTTCTGCTGACGTCATTCACATTTCCTCGGGTTATGTCTTGTTTGCCTTTGTGGTGACATTAGTCCCAGTGTAGGGTTGTTACTTCGAGTCTACTTTTTTTGGACTTTGTTGATTTTGTATTTTTGATGAGCCTTTCCAAGTGTCCTTATACAGACCTCTCCCCGTTTTCGGAAAAATCTCATTTGTATCCTATCC
Organism: Hippocampus comes; assembly: GCF_001891065.2. NCBI lineage: Eukaryota > Metazoa > Chordata > Actinopteri > Syngnathiformes > Syngnathidae > Hippocampus > Hippocampus comes. Next base: position 4,675,737 of record NW_017806175.1, on the reverse strand, counting down.
ACGTTTGAAAATACCAAAGGATCTCAAGAGTCTTTTTCACTCAATTTCGGGCTCTTCCCTGTGTTACTCATAAAAATTATTGTGACTAGAGCCAGAAAGCGAGCAGCCGTTTGCATCTGGAAGCCCACGGCCAAATGGAGGGGTTCCCTCTTATCTAACAGTCAACGACCCGCCAACACTGTGTCTGTAATAAGACTTTTTCCTTCCAGACGTTCGTCCAGGGGCGTCACTCCCATCTGCATTAAGCATTCCGTGCTTGTACAATACCTTTGCATGTAACAGAGTATAATTTAACACCAGACATTTTACTGGCCACACAGACACCTTCAGCTCCAAACCAGGTTGTACGAGCTGGATCCGACATGTCACATCGTACCCACAGAGGTCGTAGGGCAGGATCATCCACAGCATGAACGTTGACATTTTGAGATAACGTGTACCAGGACAGCATCTGCCTTTAAAATTTAAAAAAAAAAAAAAAAAAAAAAAAACATGGCAGAAACTGGAATTTTCTGCTGAGATCAAAACAAGTCGAGAGTTGTAACGGGTTCGAGTTTCCGACGGAGACAATGTGCCAGATTCCAGTGCCTTGAGGGACACCGGAGCACCACAATGGACGCTCTGTCTGAGGAATAACATGCATACACCCACACACACATTACACCAAATGGTGAGAAGTTATGAAGTACAAATACTTCATTACTCTACTTAAAGTCTCTGTAATGTGAAAATAGAATTTCACTTTTGACACATCACAGATGAGACTGTTGTTAAGCCTGACAAATATGAATGATTAAAATGGATACTACTTCATCAAGTATTTTTACAGAGCTCATTTTGCTAGCTAGCATGGCTAGCTAGCAAACCAAGTTATGTTTGCTTGCTAGCATGGCTAGCTAGCTTATCTACTGGGATTGGGCGTGACTCTTGCCACACTCCAAATTGTGGCACTCTTTTCGCTTGCGTTTAGCTTTCCGTTGTGCCAAGTTGTCAAAATGCGTATTCTGTATAACTCAAAATGAAAATTCAGCTTAACTTTTCATTTCGGTATTTTTTTATTTTTTATTAAGGATTTGAATCAAGACTTTTACTAGAGTCTCTTTGACTTCTACTTTTCAAGTACTTCAGCACTTTTGCCACATTGGCGCTTTACACCTTCGCTGACACTCACTGTGTTTATTCACATACTCGGGGAAACGTACAATTTTCCAGTGGCTCGACTTTGGAATCGTTGCCATTCCTGTGTGTCAAAACTGATGGCATGCATGTCTCTGCATATCCTGCTCAGGTGGAAATGTGTGTTCTGGAGCTGCGTTTTGTTTTGGGGGTAAAGTTCAGGAAGGAGGAATTAGTGTAGTTTTGTGTGTGTGTGTGTGTGTGTGTGTGTGTGTGTGTGTGTGTGTGTGTCTTTGGGGTCAGGCATCCCATTAGTAAGACATCCCCCTGGCTCTAATTGCCTCGTCCCAAGCAGACACCCTGACAGCTCTGTAATCTACACGTTACACCCAGCACTCAAGATTGTGGCCGTCCTTCTGGGCTGAATAGCTAATGTCAGTTTTATGATGCCAAATTAGGTTGCTTTTCATGTTTGGTGGCTCCTTGCACTCAAGTGCCGGGCGTCTACGGAGGAGCAAGTGAGCAGGCGGGTTGTGGTTGGGAGCGACTGCTGTTGGATTTTAACGTAGGCGTAAATGTCAGCCTGTGTGCAGAGTGACTTTTAAAGATGTTTTTTTTTTTCTGTCTAGTTGCTACCACCAACGTTTCCCAAAACAAATGTTATATGGATCCGCAAGACACGGTGGACTTGTGGTTAGTTTGTCTGCCTCACCGGCGAGAGATGCGGTGGTGGGGTGTGGGCTACGTTAATTGGATACTCTAAATTGTCCATAGGTGTAAATATGGACAACTTCTCTCACCGAAAGTTAGCTGGGATAGGTTTCCGCTCACTCGTGACCCTAATGAGGACTACAAAAAAATGGATGGATGCATGAATGGATGTACAGTGCACTTGAAGTCAAAGCCATCAGAATGACACGTCACATTTTCCTCTAAAGTTGCACAGAACCGCAAAGTTCAAGCAGTGTGTGTGCGTGTGTTGCAGATTAAACATTCCCAGTACACCTGTGGCAGTTTCGGGCACTGTGTAAGTAAAAACTCAAATCCCCCTAAACCTCCTTTGGCTTTTTCGACGAGGATTTGACTTGCGATACGTTTGTATCTACTCGAAAACGTGGGGATTAAGCAATCCTCCCCCAAAGCCTTTCAAATGGGCTTCCCTATGAATTATTGACATGTGGTTCTGTGCAGCTGTACAAGCCAAAGTTATCTCCGGTGAGTTGATGGATGAAGAAACTGCAATGGATTCTGTGATAGGGAAAAAAAAGGTTTCTCTGGATCCTTGTTTTAAGGAGAGAGAAGTGTCCAGGTATGGCGCAAAGGAGAAGAAAGGGAATGCTTTCATCTTGCCACTGGAGCGTCTTATCTGGGAGGCCTGGCCGCACAATCTGCAGGAAAGCTCAACCTCTGCACAAAGAGATCAACGTTGACGGCGCACTCTGTTTTCTTCCTGTTAAACATTACTCCCAGGAATCTCCATTTGTGCTGTGTGTGTGTGTGTGTGTGTGTGTGTTTTGCGAGGTTTGCCTTGAACTTTGAGGACATGGTTGGATGTTTGAGTAAGGTTAGCATCGGGTTTATCTTGTTTACACTGTTATAACAGGGATGGGCGGCCTGCGGGCACGCCGAGTGGCCACTTGATTAATTAAAAAAAAAAAAAAAAAGAATACACAACCGAAGTAGGCCTCACATTTGTTTTGCAGATTTGGAATGATATAGACCAGGGGTCCCCAACCGCCGGTCCGCGGACGGCAACCGGTACGCAGAGCTTTTGGCACAGGGCCGCACAG
>NW_017806175.1:4667884-4672817 GCF_001891065.2 Hippocampus comes | reverse complement strand
CGGCGGCCTTAAAAGTATGTTCGAGACAACTGGATTAAAGTTATGGCTGAATATTCTGAGATCGCCACAGTAGCACTGTTGCTATTTCCGACATGCTACCTGTGTGAGGAGGGGGTTTTCTGCAGCAACGGCGACTAAAACAAAATTACGAAGTAGACTGGACACACTTGAGGTGTCATTGTCTCCTATTACCCCGAGATGGGACCGTCTGGTTGCAGAAAATCAAGCTCGGGGCTGTGGTGAGTCGTCATTGTCATGCACTTTGAATTTGCGTTGTATCGTATTTTGAAGGCATTAAACATTACCATAGCGATCGGAGTGTTGCGGCCAGATTAGACGCTCCTTGTGTTTATTATTATATTTCGAAAACACCACAGTTTCCATGCAGCTCATACCATATTATTTTGTTGTATTATTTCCGCCACACCTTAAATGCCGGTCCCTGAAAATATTGTCTGACATAAACCGGTCCGTGGGGCAAAAAAGGTTGGGGACCCCTGATATAGACGACCCGGTGGTCCAGTGGTTAACGCGTCGACCTCACAGTGCAGAGGTATTTGTCTCTCAATTGTGTCGCTTCAACCTCACCTCTCAGAGTTGCTTCATGCCAACGCTCCTTCCGGGTGCCTCAGGTCAGCTGAGCAGCTGCTCCCGGAGGCACCCGAGTCTAAGCGGAAGCTTAGAGGGGATTGAGATTTTTCTATTGCTGGTCCCAGACTATGTAACCACCTCCCAGTGCACATTAAGCAAGCATCCTTACTATCCAGTTTCAAAACCCGCCTAAAAAACATTTATTTTGCTTGGCTTTCAACACAGCCTGAGACGCTGAATTAATTTAGTGTCGAATATGTTTTTTTTATTTTTTTTTTTTATTCTTTTATCTCTATCATTGCTTGATCCATTCTAAATTACGTCATTTTCAATTATCTCGGATCCGATTTATATTTATGTGCAGCACTTTGTTTCACTTGTGTATGTTCTTAAAGTGCTTGAAAAATTTAATTGCATTAAGCGTCACGGCTCCTTAAATGATCCTTTTTTCCCCCCGCCCACTAACTAAAATTTTTGCTCTCAGGACTAAACAAACAGACCGAAAAAAAAAACGAAGTGACTGTTCCAATACAGTCCCCGTGTTTTTTTTTTTGTTTTTTTTTTTTTTTTTTATGACCCTGAATGCTATGGAGAGAGACACAAAAGCCTCTGTCCTTACTCCCATCCCACAAAAATTGCCTCATCTGAACCTTAGCGCAAGATATTTATACAACTTGGCCTTCTACACGGAACAACGGTGAGATATTTTCTCACAACTTTGACATCACGATATCACATCAATCGTAAATGACGACTTATAAAGGCGATATGAAAAGGTCTTCAGCGAGAAACAGAGATGGGGTGAAGAGTTCTAATTGACAAAACAGCCAGATAATGACAAGCAGACCATCACAAATACACACACACACCCACACGCGCACACACACACACACACACACACACACACACACACACACACACTCACACACAGAGCAGGAAGAAGGCAGATCCTAGGATAGGATAAATGCTCAGGAAAGCAATTCAATCAGTAAGAGATTTCCTCCGTGCAGCTCACCTGTGAGAACAAGCACGCCTCAACTACACACACACACACACATACACATGAGCACACACACGCATGCACACGCAAAGTCTAATAAGAAGCTCATCTTCACAATTTTCTTGCGTGTGTGTGTGTGTGTGTGTGGGGACCAGCCAAAATGTCTGCTCTAAGACTTGTGGTATGTCCAGGGGTTGTGCCGCACAAAGACAAAATGACAAGCACACATACTCACTCACACCCATATAGATATACTTGCTGACTGACAAACGCAGTACACACACACACACACACACACACACGCACACACACACACACGTGAAAAAAAAAGCAGCCTGCAGCATTTTGGGCCAGAGGGCGGGGGAGAATGGGGGTTAAGTGTGCGGGGTAAGCAGAAACAGCTCCGTCGCTAGGGTACGTCCAAAATATAACAGAGAGCTGCTGAAACAAGCCGCTTGTTTCACGCACACAGGCTGCAAAACAAGGTTCTAAATGAGACAAGATGGTTTGCACTTGTAGCCTGGTAAACTTGTTCACGTGTTTCGCCGAGTCCACTGCTGCAAAGCGTGTATCTTTGTGCGTGCTTGTGAGTGAGTGAGTGAGTGACTGTGTCCGTGTGTGAATGACACGTGTGTGTGTGTGTGTGTTGTGTGAGCGTGTGTGTGTGTGTGTGTGTGTGTGTGTGTGTGTACGTGTGAGAGTGAGAAAGTGTACGTGAGTATGAGTGTGTGTGCATAAGTGTGAGTGTGAGTTTATAAGTGTGTGTGTGAGTGTGCGAGTGCGTGTGCGTGTGTGTGTGTGTGTGTGTGTGTATATGGCACATCTGCTTCACATTGCATGCGGGATCAGTCGGGATTCTGCTTCAGCCTAAGTGGGTGCAATGGGTGAAGACGGAGAAGTTGGAGGTAGCAAGAGGGGTCCAATAAATGGGGTCCACCTGGGCTCCATGAATGGACGTTTGATATAAAAATAAAATTTGAAAAAAATTGTTATAGACCTATAAAAGTTCACCAGAGCGTACACCCCCCCCCCTTTATCCCCCTGAAGACGCACAACGGGGCAAGGCAAGTTTATGTTGACTGTAATGAGGCGTGTTGAGGAGGGAGATGGTTAAAGCGAAACAAGATGGAGGGTCACCGGGTTTGTCTGGCAATGACCTTCCATCACCTCCTCATCTCCTTTTTTTTTTTTTTTTTTTTTTTTTTAAATATAGCTTCATTCTCGCCCGTGGCTGTTCCCGTCATTTCGCGGGCGCTCTCACACCGGTGCCAGCTAATTATTAGCCTTCACCGCAGGATTATTTATCACAGGCTGACTGACAAGTGGAGGAGAGGTGAGAGACGCGTTCACTTCCCCATCGGAGTGAAACATTTGGCATGGGCCGCGTGTGTGCGTGCGTGCGTACGTGTGTGTGTGTGTGTGTGTGTGTGTGTGTGTGTGTGTGTGTGTATGTGCACATGTGTGTGTAATGAAAAGCTGTTCGCACACCGGCCTCACAGTGCAGAGGTGCAGGTCCTGTCCCACTTCTCCATTGTCTCCCTCCCTCTCCTCCTGATTGACTGTCTGACTGACTGGTGAGAGAAATGACATACGCCCAAAACTGGTCGCCAGCCAATCATAGGAACCTACAGTGAAACAAACATTCATTCACGTTCACATCTACGGACCATTTAGAGTCTTCAGTTACCCTTCTTACCCGAAGCCTTCCTGTGTGGAGTTTGCATGTTCTCCCCGTGCCTGCGTGGGTTTTCTCCGGGTACTCCGGTTTCCTCCTACATTTCCAAAAACATGCGTGGCAGGCTGATTGAACACCCTAAATTGTCCCTCGGTGTGAGTGTGAGTGCGAATGGTTGTTTGTTTATGTGTGCCCTGCGATTGGCTGGCAACCGGTTCAGGGTGTCCCCCGCCGATTGCCCGAACGGACCGGTTTGGAGCACATTCGTGAAATACACCGTCTCATTTTCACTGATCGTCTTCTTATTCATTGTTTGCAATTCTTCAATGAATTGGTTTTGGACAACTTTTAACTATTTCATGCTGTCATATGGCCCAGGAGGTAGGGGTTACCCATTCCTGCTCATAGGGATTACACTATTGCTTTTCTAATGTCAGCGCAGGAGCCTCATTTATTTTTAATGCTGCCTGACACCAGACAGTGTCAAACGAGAACATGTTACTTTTTTTTGTAACGTTCCATTTTCCACAGACATACACTCACACACACGGACTGGCGCGTGCACAAAGGTCTACATTGTTTGCCATATTTGCAACCACACAGCAAATCAACGCGCCATCTGTGTCGAAGCCGCAAACCAGCTAATAATATGCTAGCGCACTCTTGACAAAACAAAAACTTTGCACAGACAGCAAGTACATGGAAGCCAATGAGGAGAATTCGTGAGGAACATCGGGAAGAATTTCCTGTCCCACTTCTCAATTGTCTCTCTCCCACTCCTCCTGATTGACTCTCTGACTGACTGGTGAGAGGAATGACATACGCCCAAAACTGGTCGCCAGCCAATCATAGGGACATACAGAGAAACAAACAGTCATTCACGTTCACATCTACGGACAATTGAGAGTCTTCAGTTAACCTCACTAGCCTTTTGGCGAGAGAAGTGCACCGGAAGTATACCTCAGGGCTCAATCCTTGGCCCCCTTCTGTTCAGCTTGTATATGTTACCCTTGGGTCAAATTCTTCAGTCAAGCCAATCATGTCTATGAAGATGATACACAGCTATAACTGTCCCCCAACGATAACAGTTCAATTAATGTGTTGGGTCACTGATTAAAACAAATTAATAACAGCATGAACCAACATTTTTTTTCAACTGAACCAATACAAAACTGAGGTAATTGCATTCGGCAATGGCCGATGCTGTTGCCCATATTTGGCAGAATAAAATTGTGGTACCGATTAATCATCCGATTGATTAGAAGAACACACATTGAACTAAATGATGTCCATTTTGGTCCATTAACAGTTAAAACAATACAAGTATGAATTGCAGATATAGGTAAAACATTTGACGGTTTTATATTATGTTTTCCTTTAGTATTGGAGTGAAAAATCTGCAAAAATCGGCCGATTATTTTTTCCCAATTTTTGGGGGTGGGAATGTTTTAATCTTTAATCTATTTTTATACAGTATTGTAATGTGTTAATGTTTAAAATCACAATGAAATCGGTAAAATTGACAGATTTTTGGCCAGTTTTTTAGAATAGCAAATTTCAGCCGATTATCAATTGATCGTAAAAACCCGTAAAAGCGGTGTGAGCGGTGAAGTGAGTTAAAACTGTACATTTATATGTGTGACTTTGAGTACGGCCTCTCTCTCTCT
>NW_017806175.1:4663007-4667263 GCF_001891065.2 Hippocampus comes | reverse complement strand
ATTTCAAAGCTAGAAACTCCCGTTGGAGCGCTTGACTAACATGGTCATACTAAGTGAGAAAGCACGAGCCAGTTTCTTCACGCACGTACACACACACACACACACACACACACACATGGATGTGGTTAATATCCAGGTGGAGCGCGTGTTCCAAAGTTCTAGTTCAAGACAAAAATCTGCTCGTTGTCCTTTTTTGACCTGACACGCATGAACACAAATACACACGCACACACACGCACGCGAACACACACGCGGGCGCACACAGACTGACACACTTTAGCCCTGTAGGCAGTGATATGAGAGCCAGTTGGTGTTTTTGCAGCACTTAGCAAGCCCGTATTCCCTTACCACAACAACATCCAATCACCTGCCAGCTCCTGACCTCTGAACCCTGTCACACAGTCAAAAAGGGGAGTTGGGGGTCTTCGAGGGGGACTGTCGGGGGTAGTGGGGAGGATATGTTGCATACCAGTGTGTAGGGTAGAGCGTGGCCCAATGACGCGGGATCCATGAAAGTGAAGGCGGGAAGGCATCGGCGCGCAACATTTCGTAGCATCTTTTCATCACGTTTGCAGAAACGTGAACCTCCCCCCAGGGTCTTGTTTACACTCCTCTTTATCATCATCTTCATCCTCTTGTTTTTCTGCCGCCATCTCTTTCCCTCCACCAAGCACAAAAGAGTCACAGGGGTTGTTTTAATTTGTTAGTTTGCAGTTACGCAAAAAACAAAACAAAACACGATAATGCCTTTTTTTCGCGTAGCATTCTGCCTTAATTCTTGTAAAATTAAAAATAAATTCCCATCACAGTGCAGCGTTATACAGTACAAAAATGCGACAATAGTAATATTCGAATGTTATTTTTTTTAAAATGACTCATCTTCTGTCTTACCATAAACTTGTAAATGTACACTTTTTTTTGGATCTAAAAATTTTAACGTGATAAAATTAGTTTTTTTCTCCTAATTTTTAGACCTTATTATTGCAAAATTGCTACTTTCTTTTATCATTCTTTTTTCTTGTGATATTCGAACATTATTTTTGTGAAATAATTTTCTTTCTTCTAAAATTGTGATTTTCATCACGACTCAATTGCTCCTAATTTTAACGTAAGACAAGATGACTCGTTTCTCTCTTTTTTTCCATTCTTTTGATCTTCTTTGCCAATGGAAGATGGGCTTTGGTCCTCGCTGTCCTCACTTTGTCCTTATTTTCCTTTCCTTGTCCTTATTTTCTAAAGAATTAAATGAAGGACTCGTTCACAGCAGATAACAGGTTTGTTGATGTCGGAGTTTTTTAATCCCTCCCTGCTACAGCCGTAAAACAATCATGCTAAACGCTATACAGCTAAACTACGGGACGATGCTTGTCTATTGCTGTCAATTACTGAAATTATATTTTATTATTGAAATTGGCCGCCTTTCTTTTATTAGCCGAGCACATGAAATAAAATAAATACTATCATAAATAATAAATAAATACACACCCGCACACAAACACACTGAAATGCACTCACTTGGCCTGTTTTATGTGGCTGGTGAAGGATTACATTCGTCAGTGAGCACATTAAATAGCGTCAGATAATCATGACTCAGCACTTTGTGGGATTCACCACCAATTAAATAAGTGTGTCTGTACTCATTTTTGTGTGTGTGCGCACGTGTGTGTCCTCTCTGTTGGCTGCCATGTTTCCAGTGTAACTGTGCTGCGTGTCAGCGGGTTACAGAAGCTGCTAAGACCTGAAGGCTCAAACTCCGGTCCTCGAGCTCCAACACACCTGATCCAAAATGATCAGGAGCATTGTCAGGCTCCTGTAGAGCTTGCCAATATCATCAGTGAGGGGTTCTGTCACCCTGGCCAGTGGCCACCCCGCTGACAAAATTTCTGGCTCCGCCCCCCCCGCTTGACCGCCAGCAGCTGTCGTCGTGCCGAGGCCTCACTCACTCAGGGTCCAGCGTGTCACACCGCTTAACGGGGACTCAACACAAGTCAGCGGAAGGATTAAGGACGCGGACATCACACGAACGGGCCAGTCGGCCTCACGTGTCATCACCTGGATAAGTATTGACAGGCAGGGCAGAGTATTTTAAGTCAAGATGATGGACAGGGCGAGTGGGGAATATTCTGAAGTATATTGTGAGGATAACTCACAGGACGCAACATTAGGTACACCATGACAAATTGGTGCATTCAAATGACATCATGACCACAACAGACTTTGGTTTTTTTTTCTTATTATGACATTTTTCTCGTGAAAAAAAAAAAGTTCTTACAATTTTTGTTCTCATATAAACAAACTCTATATTGCAGCATGAAAAAAAAACTGAAAAAATGCACAATTATTCTTGTAAAATGACTGAAAACATAAGAATGTATTATAAATGTATTTTGGTTACATAATTAGATTCTTCTTGTGACATAACGACTTTAAAAAAACACTCTACTCACGTATCGTGACTTTTAATTTGCTTTTTTATTCTTGTAGCATGGGATTTTTCTCGTGATATTTCTTTTTTCCTGAGAAAACTTTATTGACCATTTTTCCAAACACAACAAAAAACAACCCTTGCGAAATTCCACATTTTTCAAAGCAATTCGCCAAAGTCCTTTCTTATCAAATGCAACATGCAAATGTAAATTCTTATCAAAGTGTGACTTGCAACTTTTTTTCTTCATCAGCACTTGTTTGTTCTAATGAGCTGTAAACTGGATCCAGAGTTACTCACCCAAGCGTGCCAAACTGTCAAACACACAAATACAAAATGAGAACAATCAAGAAAACCAAATAAAAAAGCAATACGTGTTTACTGTATATTAAAAAAAATACTCTGGATTGAAATGTAGCGTAGTGATGCATAAAGTTATGAAATTGTGACGGAAGTGACGTAACAGCGCACAGTATGGCCCCTGCTTCCCGCCGTCGCATCGGCCAGAGTTACGAGGAAGTTGCATTGGTGAGTCACGTTTCGTTAATTAACAATTTGATAAGAATATTTCACTTTGTTCTATTCTTCTCTACTGTGTGGTGTGCCCAAGTAGTTGCTTGGTTTGTTCCGAGCCGACATTGCTTTTTGTGTTTTTAACAAAGTTACGTTTTGTCCAATGAAAGTTTTTACATGTTGAATTGATCGCAAATGCTTGTCTGTTGCGCAGCAATGTCCGAGACCCAATGCGACTTCACCTTGCTCCCGCCACACTGTGTTGCAGGTAATGTTTGTTTCTTTTCAGTTTTGCTCTACGTAGTTATTCGTGTTGTATTTCCTTTGGTCGACTGTGTTACTGGTGTGAGCCCGCAGTTTGTCGCGGCAGCCCTTCTTGTTAGTTAGTTGCGCAGCCGTTTCTGCTGCGTGTGATGTGTTCAAAGACATCTCGTAAATAACAGTGAATGTTTTTTTTTTTTTTTTTACTGTATGTGACGATACGATCACGCTTGTTGTATATATTGTTTTCCTCTGAACAATGTTTTGCTGGCAGCGCTACGAGGAAGTTGCATTGCAATGTCCGAGACCCTATGCGACATCACCATTGCTCCTGCCAGACTGTGTTGCAGTGTTGTATTAAAAGAACTGCCACAATCCACAGTGTCAGTGGTGACAGCAATGCGGAGCTATATATATATATATATATATATAAAACGGTCTTAAAATCAAGTCAGAACTTCCTGCCAGCAGTTAGTTTTGCAAGTACGCAACACAGACACATGCAGGCAAAAGGCGAGCAGGTGTTGTTTACACGCACGCTGGTATGCACGCTTGTCACTCTGCGTGTTCTTGTCACCGCGCCAAGCCAGAACAAGTCAGGTGAGCTGAACGGAGAATTTATGAACGAGGTGGTTGTTACTAGCGGCTAGCCACCGACTACTGTCAGTATTACAGTAATTACCCGGAGGCCCGTGTGCTAAAATAGAAGTTCTGAGTGATGGAGGTGACTTTGGAAAACTAAGCAAGCAAGGCGCCAGGCCACGAACGGCTCGGGTGTGAACGCTGCGGAGAAGGTGGGCCAAAACGAAGCCGACGCGCTTTGTTTTGGTTCCGGAGCTGAATGATGGCAGCTGGATTGGAGGCACTTTGGTAATGGCAAACTGGCTGAGAATAGAAAACCAGTGCCCAATGTGCTTCATAGCAGATGGCATTGATTTCATTTCTTAATAGGATGCTCGAATCAAGATGCTCATCTCTGGGTCGGGGCGGCCGTGTGTGTGTGTGTGTGTGTGTGTGTGTGTGTGTGTGTGTGTGTGTGTGTGTGTGTGTGTGTGTG
>NW_017806175.1:4650494-4659133 GCF_001891065.2 Hippocampus comes | reverse complement strand
TGGTTAGTGCCGCAGCCGTTTCTGCTGCGTGTGATGTGTTCAAAGACATCTCGTAAATAACAGTGAATGTTTTTTTTTTTTTTTTACTGTATGTGACGATACGATCACGCTTGTTGTATATATTGTTTTCCTCTGAACAATGTTTTGCTGGCAGCGCTACGAGGAAGTTGCATTGCAATGTCCGAGACCCTATGCGACATCACCATTGCTCCTGCCAGACTGTGTTGCAGTGTTGTATTAAAAGAACTGCCACAATCCACAGTGTCAGTGGTGACAGCAATGCGGAGCTATATATATATATATATATATAAAACGGTCTTAAAATCAAGTCAGAACTTCCTGCCAGCAGTTAGTTTTGCAAGTACGCAACACAGACACATGCAGGCAAAAGGCGAGCAGGTGTTGTTTACACGCACGCTGGTATGCACGCTTGTCACTCTGCGTGTTCTTGTCACCGCGCCAAGCCAGAACAAGTCAGGTGAGCTGAACGGAGAATTTATGAACGAGGTGGTTGTTACTAGCGGCTAGCCACCGACTACTGTCAGTATTACAGTAATTACCCGGAGGCCCGTGTGCTAAAATAGAAGTTCTGAGTGATGGAGGTGACTTTGGAAAACTAAGCAAGCAAGGCGCCAGGCCACGAACGGCTCGGGTGTGAACGCTGCGGAGAAGGTGGGCCAAAACGAAGCCGACGCGCTTTGTTTTGGTTCCGGAGCTGAATGATGGCAGCTGGATTGGAGGCACTTTGGTAATGGCAAACTGGCTGAGAATAGAAAACCAGTGCCCAATGTGCTTCATAGCAGATGGCATTGATTTCATTTCTTAATACACACACACACACACACACACACACACACACACATATATATATATATATATATATATATATATATATACATTTCAAACAAGTCAATTTTAATGTCACCCACTGTATGTTTAATCATAAAATATCAGGACAAATGTGTTTTTCAATTCAATCAAATTCAAAATTCCATAAAAAAACAAGTGAATAATAATAATAATGATAATAGACCTATGTTGTGCAACATACCAAGATAGAGCCTTGACCTGAACCCTGCGGAACTCCATAAGCTTTAGTCCACGGACCTCCCCCAGTGAGAAAACACAAAGTCTTGTTTTTAATTAAAACCCGAGGGAGGTTATTGCGTGACCCTGACGTCTGCTCGACTTGAAACAAACCAGAGAAGACAACATGTAATATTTCTCGACACACTGTGGAGGAACAGCTGGAGAGGTTATACAGTGCACGGGGGAGCAGGAATTGATGGTCATTGAAGAAAGATGGCCACGGATTCAACTCTTCCAAGAACACAAACCAACAGTGAGTGCACAGGCGGGTCCCCGCAACGTGAATGGACGGAGTGAGGCCAAGGGAGAAACAATGAAACACCAACCGACCTACAATACATACATTTCACCGACCAACTGACTAGAGTCTTTACCTACTCCTCGCCGACCTACCCACTCACCCACCCAAAACAAGACGGAATAATCCTCAATGTTCATGTCAATGGCCCGATCTCAACCCAATAGAGTATGTTTGGCATTTTTAAACTCCAGAGCACAAGAGGTGCATTCGGTAGCACTGCATTATGTGAGCACCCAACCATCAGAGGAAACAGCTGCACGGCGTCCGGGTGCGTCGGAAGAGGCGGAACGGGCAAGATAACCCAGGACCTCTCGAACAGGAAGCTTTGCGAGGAGCCTCAGGAAGCGAGGCTCGGGGCCTCGATGTGCAAAAACCTACGTGTAAAAATAAACAGCACTCAGGTGCACAAACACAATCACATTGCCGCCTTGCCTTTTTTTTTTCTTTCTTTCTTTTTATGAGCAAGTTGAGGTGTTTTGGCTGCAAGTCCGTGCAATAAGTACAGGGCCCGTCAGTTGCATGATAGCGTGTCGCGTTTTAATCTGGCATCCATCAATCAGTCAGCAACGGCTCTGGATTGCGCCCCAAAACTCGGGAGTGAATCTCTATAAAAACTCTAACCCGAGGCTGGAGGAGGAGAAACTGGCAGTGTGCCTCCTTTTAGCTACAGAAGAGGAAGCAAGCCCGAGTGTTTTTATGGTTACTCCTTCCTGCAGGACTTGAATAAGAGTACATTCACACAACTAGTGGCAACGCACAGATGACAAAAGCTATTAAAAAAAAAAAACTGATTGTAATGTTCGTGCCAGGCCAGTAGCTGGCAAAGTCACTTTTCAAGAAACTTATTACCTACCTACCAACCCACATAGCTACCTACTTATTAACAACAAACATTCTCTACCTACCAAACAATTTGCTCATCTACATCCCACCCATTTCATTATTCACCCCTTACCACCAACCCACCTACATACCTAGACATCTACCAAAATACAAATCTACATGTCACCTACCTATATGTTGACCTGCTTAGTAATCGCCTTCCTACTTACATGCTGACTACCTATTGTACCTACCTAAGTACCACCTGCCCGCACAACACAATCAGTCCATTTCCAGTGGAGTCAGTCCTCTAGAATCGGGCACACGTACAGCCCCAAAGGTCAACGTGCTGGCAAGAGCGTCTCCCAAACGCGGCACGTAGACGCCAAATGCCACTGCGACGGTCTATTGTCAAAACAGGTTGTCCACCAGGGTAGCAACGCATTCCTGACACCGTTGCAACATCTTCATGTAGCCCTCTGCGTTAAGTCCATAAATTGAGATTTAGGGATGCGCGTCGCTCGGGCCTGTAGACGCCAGCAATTGTCGCCGCTACAAATCAAAATAATAAATGTTAAGTCTAACATACGTACGTGAACGGTTCTATTCTGTTAATTGAGTGTAAAAAAAAGTAAAAAGATGCACCAAAAAAACAGAAAGAAACTAAAACAGATGACTACAAAACTGTACAATCAAAGAAAAGCTCATTTACATTCATTTTGCAATTGAATCACATACCTCTTTATTCAATATCAAGTACCTACGGAGCAAAGTCACGCAACTTTTCCACTGCCACAGCCCGCCACTGCACCGAATGCAAAATGGCCAAAGGTACTACTAATAATAAATAAGCCGCCTTTCACATGCAATACAATCAAGGGCGAGGCGCGGGGGTGAACGAGGCCCAGCTGTGTTATCGTTGGTGTCCGAACGCTGGCCGTCAAAAGCGGGCAAAGTGACACGCGTATATGCACAATGGCTAATTACTGCCAGTTAGCCCGCTCATTTACGGCTATTACCACCAAAACGACTTCCTCCGCTGCCCGGTGGGATACACGTCAAGCTGAAAATGCCCTTTTTTTTTTTTTTTCTTCCAAGTTTTCGAGCACAATTTAGCATTTCAAGTCAGCGTCCAAAATGACTGGGCTTTATTGGCGACACCTGCGGCATTTGACAGTTGAGGTGTTTATTACCGACGGCGGCCGGTGACGCCCCGTGTGTAAAAGGTGCCATTTAAATACGATGAATAATTTAGAGCCCCGCGTTGTTTCAGCAGAACACCGAGGAGTTTATTATTTTACCAACTTTTTTCACAACACATACTTAAATATGAGCACTTAAAATTCGAGTTATGGCTCGGCGATCTGGAGTTAAAATGAAGTTTTTGGCGAGGGGGGGAGGGATTTCTAAGTACAGTGGATATAAAAAGTGTACACACCTTAACCTCGAGAGTCTTTGGCAAGGCTGAGGTAATTATGCAGAGTTCCAAATTTTTATTCTTTATTTTAATCATCAATATGTTCAATAGCACTGATAAATCATCATACTTTTTTTAAATTTCATTATTCTAGAACATAATATTCTTTTCTTTATTCGTATCTTTATAATATTAGCTCTTTGGTCGATTTTTGCTGATTGTCTTTTTTTTTTTTTTTTTTTAATATACATATAACATAAGACAAAGAAAAAAAAACAAATACTAAAGGACAAAGTATTGTCAAACAGTCACATTTACGGCTTGTAAATTCATTAATATCTTGATTGTTTTACATGTTAAAGGATCCATAAAGAAGCTATTGATTCATGATATATTTTTAATTAGATTTTTATATATTTTTTAATCGGCTACTTAATCATTGATCGGAATTGGCATGGTGCTAAAAAAGAAAGTCAGGCCCAATTTTATTCCGCTTTTCAAAATACAGCGCTATTTTTTTTCTGATTAAAAACAGATGACTAAATAATTTGTGTTTTATGGGGGGCTGGAACGGCTGAATGGCATTTCAATTTATTACACTGGGGAATGTTTTTTTTGAATTGCAAGTAAATTAAGTTTACGAGGTTGGTCATGCAACAAATTGAAATCATAAGTCAAGGCACCACGGTATGTTTAAGGGTATGTTAAAGCTTTGGTTTTTTTTGTTGTGTTTTTTTTTTTTTTTTTTTCCTTTGGGGTGCTTCAACCAAGACTTTGTCGAGCTTGCTTGTGAGGTGAGGTGTCAAACCGCTGCTCAAGGACATCCCGTATATAGGGTACGGTCCGGATCTAATGTGATCTACGGGGGTGGGCCGCCTCATCACATTGTTTGGTCTCGGCCGAGGGTCCCGCTGGGAAGCGCACATCCACTCAGCACGCTTACGTACAAACATGTCTGGACCCTCCACGGCCAAACTGCCAAAACACACAGAGTCATCTCACGGGCTGTTCTGGGTTTTGTCAAACACGCACGCTGGACACACACACGCAGGTATATACACAGAGGGGGTTATACAAATACACACAAATACTCGCAAAGCAGCTAATGTATATGTGCACTTAAGAGATTGTGATAAGAACTGGAGACCTTCAATTTAACCAGTACAATCAATCATTTGCTTTGCGTGCGTGCGTGTGTGTGTGTGTGTGTGTGTGTGTGTGTGTGTGTGTGTGTGTATAAATACCTATATATATGTGTGTGTGTGTGCGTGCACACATGCGCAAGTTTCGACTGAGACTTTTTTTTTCTTCTACCTCTCGGACAAACCAGTCCGACTGCACAAATATCACCACAAGAAGAGAAGAGATTTGTGAAAATTGCCCCCAGCAAATACTGATTAATGATTGGTCCGGAGGCGGTCCGTTGGACCAGTGGTTAGCGCGTCGATCTCACAGTGCAGAGGTACCGGGTTCAATTCCAGCTCCGGCCTCCCCGTGTGGTGTTTGCATGTTCTCCCCGGTTTCCTCCCACATTCCAAAAACATGCATGGTAGGCTGATTGAACACTCGAAATCGTCGCTAGGTGTGAGTGTGAGCGCGGATGGTTGTTCGTCTCTGTGTGCCCTACGATTGGCTGGCAACCGGTTCAGGGTGTACCCTGCCTACACCCCGAAGACGGCTGGGATGGGCTCCAGCACCCCCCGCGACCCTTGTGAGGATAAAGCGGATCGGAAAATGGATGGAATGGTCCGGAGGGCCGAGGAAGCACAACCCTGACCCTGACTGGCAACCCTGCTTTGGGAACCCAAACCTGACTTGGAAACCCCGATCCTGACTTAAAAAAAAAAAAAAAACGCCTTTGAAACCCAAACCAAGACTTAAAAACATCATTTGAAATACCGAGCCTGACTCGAAATCCCACTTTGGAATCTGAAACCTGATTGTCAACAACATTTGAAACCCTAACCCTGACTGGAAACATAACTTGAAATTCTAAGCCTGACATAAAACGCTCACTTGAAACCCTTAATCCTGAAATGAAAACATCATTTGAAATGTTGACCGTGACATCAAACCCTACTTTGAAGCGACCTACCTGGAAACCCTGACTTTGAAATCCTAATTTAACCCCTACAGGGACAGCGGTTCCTTCAGTGGACAGCTTATCATGTCATCAGGTTCCAGGGTGCATGAAATGGTTCAAAGTCTCATATTAAAATCTGAATTAAACCTTCGCCTTACTTAAAGCGCCTAACCGTGACTTAAAACAACCCCATGGATTTCTCTGCATATGTTCGGAAATATGCCGGTAGAGTGTCGTTCTTTGAATTGCAACCGCCCTTTTTCGACTGTTGCTCAATGTATGGAGCAGGGCGTGGTCTGGACTTTGTGTGGATGCCAAGCAGAGATTGTTGCGGAGATTTGACGGATTAAGGCAGCAAAGTGTCTGTGCTTACCGCTCGTTTTCAAAGCCGTGCGTTTATGTTCTTGACGGCTGCGCTACGGTAACCCTCACTTGAAAACGTAATTAGAAGCACTAACCCTGACGACTGAAAATGACCAGACACTCTAACCCTGACCCAAAACAATACAAGGAGACCTTAACCGTGGTTTTAAACCCACACAATGAACTCTTCAATGACTTCAACCCTGCCTTTTAAGCCCTAATGTAAAAACCATAACCATGACTTGAAAGCTGACTTTAAAACTCTACCCAGTAACACTTACTTGAAACCTTAACTTGAAACTTAAATCTGACCAGAAACCAACCATACTTTGGATTTGGAAAACCCTGCTTTAAAAACCCAACCATGACTTAACAGCCAAATTTGAAACCGCAATCCCAACTGCTGACCCGAACTCCTACTTGAAACTTTAATTTGAAACAGAGCTTTCAAACCTTAACCCTGACTCAGAACCTTACTTACTACTTCATGGCACAAGCTGTGCAAAGAGGGTGTACGTATACCGTAAATCTTGTTAGATAAATGCACTTTTAAGCGCAGATAAAAGCGTAAATTAAAAAAAAAAAAAAAAATTGTCGCAGACACTTTAAGTTCATCCACTCGCAGAGGACAAAGAGTGCATCTATCCCGAGGAGATGAGGGACGGTGAAGGGTGGAGGAGAGAGAGAGAGAGGGAAGAAGGGAGGCGTGGATGAATGGCGGAGAAGAAGAAGGAGGAGGAGGAGGAGGACGGGACGAGCCAGAAAAAAAAAAGACTGCCAGTGGAACTTTTCCAAAATAGCAGATGCTGGAATGTTGGCGTAAGGTGCCACATGAGGCTGGGAAGTATTTGTTAGTGCGTTGCCAAGGCAACAGGACAATCCAAGCCTTTCTCGGGCCCGGCCAGAACAATAAGAGTGCGAGCGGCTTTGGGATATGATAGGAATGTGGACAATTAAAAAGGCCTGCGAGGAAAAACAAACAAACATGTGCCCACGTGCATACGCGCGCGCACACACACGCACACACACACACACACACACACACACACACACACAAACACGCACACATACGATTTTAAAATCCTGACCCTGACTTAGAAAATGACATTTAAAGCATATGCTGAAACCCTGAACCCTGACTTGAAACCCTATTTGGAAACCCTAATACCAAATGAAAACCCTAACCCTGACTTAAAACCCAACTTTACAATCCTAACTTGAAACCCTAAAACTGACTTGAAACCAAACGTTGGAATCCCGGCACCTAGTTAAAACTTTAACTTTGAAACCCTAACCCTGAATTAAAACCCCACTTCGAAAGCCAAACTTCAAACGTTCAACTTGGCTGAAAAGTAAAATTTCAAACCCTAACCATGACTTAAAACCTTACTTTGGAACCCTACCACCTACTTAAAACTAGAAACTCCGAACCCTACTAACACAGATAAGCTTCACATTAAATCCTCATCTCAAAACCTTACCTTGAAACGCCTAATTGATTTAGAACCCTCATATCCAACCGTAACCTTGACTTCAACCCCTACTTTGAAACCTCAACTCGAAGACGCCGCCTGCTTTTGTCTGAAGTGCGTCCCTGGGCGAAGACAAAGTCAGGAGACGCTGCCTAATTAGCACCATCCAGTCGCGTCACGAACCTTGCCCCAAGAAAAAAAACAAAAAAAAAACTGATTTACGATCACTTTCACCTGCTTTCACGGCGCTCGTCAATGTGACCGTCACAAGGACGCCTCGGAGACAGACGACATTGTGGAGCGTGGAGGTTTTCTTGAAACATATCAATTGTCGCACGGTTGCTGTATCGCGATACCGCTCGACCGCTATCAAGCTATCATGTTGATATCGTATCGGGGGATCAGGCGGCGAATCGCAGCCTCCTTGGGGAAGATGTGGTTCACGCCATCTTTATTTAGTTACATGTCCGCTTTCATCGGTTGACCATGCATGCAAGTCCCTTCACTTGCCCGGTAACCGCTCGGTATTGATCTCCGATAGGCTTTCATGGCCTTCTCAGAGGAGGCGGGAGTCGGGCGCTGAGGACGATGGTGTGCTCATACAAGTGTGATTTCAAGAAAGCAGAATCAGTAATTGCTGGTCTTATCTTTCATATCCTATTTGTAACTTTCATAATTCCAACACGGGCTGATCTTAAAGCAACGCAGGTAAAGCGCTTCTTGAATTGACTCACCTGTAATTACGATGCATACTCCGATACTATACTTATGCTTGGGCCTTTGTCCCCTTGTGTCCGTTTCAGACTTTGCTGCAACGAAGAACAAGCACCTCCTCTTCCTCGCTTGGTTCTATTCTCCTCACCCTCCTCTTCCTCCTCTTTCTCCAACCTGGCTTTGACTTCTTGATTGCCTCTGAAAGGCCCGGCTGGAATAACCAGCAAGTCCAAACAACACATGCTGACAAGCTGCCAGCTACATTTTTTTTTTTCCGCACACGCAAAACAACACAAACATACACCTATGCCCCCCCCCACACCCACACCTCCCCACTAAGTGTGCTAAGACAAAAAAACACACGCACGTTAAATGAGC
>NW_017806175.1:4646227-4650437 GCF_001891065.2 Hippocampus comes | reverse complement strand
GGGGGGGCGTTGGGGGTGTGTGGGGGGGGGGTCCCCCTAGCTTTACAGAGGTAAATGGAGTGGAACAGGTTAGCATTGGTGCCATACAGTGTCCCACCTGTACAAACATGGGGCTTGCACACACACACACACACACACACACACACACACACAAAGAAAAAAGGCCTCCATCTGGATCGAGGCACCGTTGGGTTTTAATAGCTATCGATCATCCTCCCTGGTGACACACTCACACTCGCCGCCCTGTTTCTGCCAGCTGAGGACTCACATGCATGGCCCACACGGACCCCCCTCCCTCCCCACACGCACACGCACACACATACACACACACACACACACGTGTGTGTATGTGTGTGTGCGAGGCTGACTGCCTTTGGTTTTTTATTTCATTTACATAATCAGGTCCAGATGCACTCTGACAGATTAAATGACACTGGGACAACAAATAAATGAAAAACATCTTACTCCCTCCACGAGAAAAGCTGTCTCGGGTTACCTTTAATAATTACGATAATAATCGTTAAAGACGCGAGCACTGATGAACAGGAAATGGGCACGCACCGATTTTCTTCAGATGGAGTGCAAGTTGAAGTGCTTAAATTGGAGAAGTCGCCGATAATAAGTATAATGCAATTTTGGTTATTATGTTTTTTTGTTTGTTTTTTTTAAATAAAAAAGTAAAGAATTTCCACACAGATGACATGGCTCCTCCCCCACATAACAGTATCAGAACAAGAGTTTTGCAGCTTTTTTTGGGTTTGTTTTTTTAGTCCAAGTATAGATTGATATTCATCATATGAAGTTTAAACTGTAAAACTCTAATCCTGCTTTGAAACCCCAACCTTGACCTGAATCCCAGCCTTGAATTTCAAACCCTTATTTGAAACATTGAGCCTTGGTTGAGACCCTCACCCAGTCTTGAAACCCGAAACCTATCTTGAACTCCTACTCTGACATATTAACCCTTTAGTGTAAAAGCCTGACCCTGGCTTGAAACCATATTTCAAAACTATCAACTTTGAAACATACATATACACCAAGCCCGAAACCAAATCGATACCCGAGCTTCAAACCTTAACCCCGCCTTAAAGTTCCAATTTGAAACACAAACCCAGTTTTGAAATCCTGCCCAAATCTTGAAACCCTCCTTTCAACTAATAAAACTACTGTGAAACCCGAACCCTGTCTTGCAACCCAACTACTGTATGATATCGTCATTCTGGTATCAATACAAATATTGATACTGACAAGATATCGATATTCGGATCGCTCCGCCTACCACTGTGGACAATGTGTTGTGCTTTACGTGACTCCATGCTATATACTGTGTCTAATGTGACGATATTAGACACAATATATCAAACCCCCGAATGCCCATAAGATATAAATAAACATATATTCGATTTTTGCATTATATTTTTTCATAGATTTATCATCCCCCTGGTCAGGAAAAAGGTTTTCCGCGCCGGTCTAGTCCACAGAGCCATGTACGGGTACATTTTAGGAGTAATAATGTCCCAGATATATGCCCCTGCCCATAAAGTGTAAGTACATTTTCTATTATTCGTGTCAGAGTGTGTGATTAGCGTAGTGCAGTCCATTGTCCCTCTGGCCCTTTTGTCAGAAATCAAGGCTGGTTTAATGGTGGGAGGTTAACTCGTCCACTCCATCTGTCTGGGTCATCTTACCGGTCGCTATCTTCAGCGCACCGTATCTAAATATGTCCTCCCCCACCACCTTGCTTGACAAGTAAATCAGTCCCCTGGCGCTGGCTGGCTCGGGGAGGCACCGAAAGAAGGATGAACCGGCTCGTAAAAAAAAAAAAAAAACCAGCACTGCCGTCTTTTTTTTTTTTTTAATGGCTGTTAATGCTGTCATTACACACTGCCGTACATTGTCACACTGTGGCGATCAATAATTTCGGGTAGAGTCAGATATCATGGGTTGAATTCGCCGCTGTGGTTCATGGTCTTTGCGAGGGAATTATTACCGCCGCCATGGTTTTTGTTGCTTGTTATTTGGTTAGCTGAAGTACGGCACAAACTACATTTGATTGCTTTTCCGTCGTAAGGGTGCAAAAATTATCCTCCCAGCACAATTTCGGACATAGGCGTACCCATGTGGACAGTAGTGCTGTCTGATGGCTGGTCTAAGAATGAGGCAGAGGGGCGGTACTTGGGTGACGTCATTTAATTTGAGCCATACTGAAGTCGGCAATTTTAGGACAAAGGCAAAACTTTCGAAAGACTCATGTTAAGTCGGTATCAACGAGGTTCATCTTCCCCTCACCGAATCGAATCATGCTGGGAGGCGCACAGCCCTACCATTGTTACGATAGCAATAAACAGTGTTTTAGAACAATACAGAACCATATTTATAATTTCAGATAGCTGCCATGCAGAGGCGAAAAAAATCCAGGCATGGACTGTTTCTGTCACAGAAATACCGAAGTTCTGTCAGGGAATTGGTCGATCACTGCCAACAGCCTCTTAAATATTCACTCTCTCTCCTTTATTTCTCGCCTAATTCCACTCTTTGCGTTATAATAATATAGCTACAGCGGCCAGGGCGATCCGCTTCTTCCTTGACAATCGCGCCATGTTTTCCGTGATAATACAGCACTACAGCGACTGCGCCAAAATGTCTGACTTTGACTGACTTGACTTGACTCACCTTGCTTGATCTTTGTCACAGTCACTTGGAACTGGCTTGAAACTTAAAGGTGAAGACTTGAGACTTTTATGCGCTTATGTGAGTTACTCCCACCTCTGAAATGACGACGTGACTTTTACGCTCTTTGTTCAAGTGGCATATTCTTAAATATTAATCACTAGGTCTCCTCATTCATCTATTCATGACTTTTGTTCGCATATGAATAGTAATGAGTGAACGATGGCCTCAGACACACGAGCAAGTTTGAGTATGCATGCTATGATGTCATTTCGGACTGATTATATTCTCTCATTTGAATGAACTCCCTCTTTTTTGGTTCCCATCTCGCATGGCAATAGTCGGCCATTGGTCGATTCGCTCGCACACTTTGAAGCGGTGTTTAACGCGGAGGCCTTAAACGCTTCAACATGCGTTGCTCCCTCTGAATGGCCGCCATGTTTAAAGTTACAGCTATAACATGGCGCCAAAGACGTTTTACTGCGTGGACGTGCGTGAGTAAAATTAGCTCGGGGGGAGTCTGTCCGACAGTACTTTTTTTTTTTTTTTTTTTTTTAGGGAAGGCAGTTGCATACAGTAAGTGCTAAAATAGCTTAACCACGGTTTCAATAAAAACCCGTTTTCATGGCAAAGGCTCAAGAGACATATTAAACATAATTTCTTGTGCGTATTCTTCTCTTGACACCCTTTGTTGAGTCTGTTGCTCGACTTTTGAAATATGAGAGCAAAAAAAATAAATAAAAAGCCAGAGGGGGAAAAAAACAATTACTGGCTTTTGAAACACATTCCGTCCCAAATTTGGGTTGAATTCTGAATTGTATGACGACCTCAGGGTGACTTTCAAAGTTGTCTGATGGAAAGTGTAAAAATGAGTTCGCCGTTGCAAAATTTTAACTGTGAAGAATGAAAAAAAAGTGATGTTCAGGGGATGTTTTTTTTTTTTTTGCACTTCTTTACAATTTAAAACAGTTCCCAGGTCAACACCCTTTAAGGCAATGAAAACATCTTCACTCCTGAATGCAGCACTACTCACACTACATTGTGTGAAAGTGGTGCATGGACACAACTTCAAGGAGCAATCAAGTCCCCGTATGTGTATATGCTTTCCTGGACCCACAGCGTGTTCCCATCATCTCAATCGCTTCGTGTAAAGTGGCAATTGCCGCTTTTTTCGATCCGTCTTTTTCTTAGTCTTGGTATTTCGCTGCTGTATTTTCAAAATTCCCCAGAAACTTCCTGAAAATTTTATACCCGTGCTGCCCTTATGATTTTAGCTAATGCGTCCAACGAAAGTCAGTGCAGCTCTGCTTACCTTTCGGCTTTGACATGATGGTGCTTGCCACAGTGCGGCAGTCATCGTCATTTGCTTTCTCTGTTAAATAATAGGAACAGGAAAATAAATCTTTTTGTGAGATTTTTATTTTGAGGCCGTATTGGCTGGTCCTACTCCTTTCTATGGCTATCGGTTCAACCTGTTACCATAGCGACACACACACACACACACACACACACACACACACACACATACACATACACGGTG
>NW_017806175.1:4643647-4646099 GCF_001891065.2 Hippocampus comes | reverse complement strand
AAAAAAAAAACGCAGGAGAGAGATAAGTGAAAGACAAAGTGTGTGTGTCGGGAGAGTAGGGGAGGGTGAAGGGGTGGGGGGCGGTGTACGCGAAGGACAATACAGAGGGGAAAGTCATCATGAAGATGGAGGGAGGCAAGGGGAGTGCAGGGAGGGGGCGAGCGAGGGAGGGTCAGGATGAAAAAGTGAGTTGAGAGAGGTGAGAGAGAGAGAGGCATGATGGGAGAAAAAGCTGCGGAGCGAATCAACTTGGGTCAGGATGCAGCTGAAGCAGGAACACTGCGCTTGGAAAGCGGGGGCGAAGGCGTGGGGTAGGGGGTTAGTTTGTGTGTGGGAGAGTGAGTTCCATCTTGGAAAGAAAAAAAAAAAGAAGGTGAAAAGCTTCAGCATTCAGACAAAAAGAGTACCTGTATACCGGTATATGTGTTCATATTTAGAAAACAAAACCAAAAAAAAAAAACTGATTATCCCATGAAAGTCCATCTTGAAACTTGAAATTGAAACTTTTAAGTTCTCAAAAACAAACCAAAAAAAAAAACCCAGAACCTGACTTGATACCCTACTTTGAAGCCCTGAAACTGATTTAAAAACTTTCCCTTGCGACCCTAACCATAACTTGATACTGTACTCTACTTTAAGACCCTAACTTGAAACACTAACCGTGACTTGAAACCCTGTTTTGAAACCCTGTCCTTGACTTTGATACTTAATTTGAAACCTAACTCTGACTCAAAGCCCTACTTTGAAACGCTAAACACGATTTCAAAACCCTAACTTTGAAACCCAAGCCCGTATTTGAAAATCTTCTTTGGAACCCTAACCTTGATGCTAACACCGCTACTCATGATTGTCTTAGACCTTTCATTCACCATTTATCCTCTTTGTTCCCTGTCCTTCATCACATTGTCTGCCCTCCAGACTTTACTTGAATTTTAAAACACACACACACACACACACACACACACACACACACACACACACACACGTTAATAATAAAACGCGGTGGCAGCCATTTTTATAATGAAAACGCCAAGGCGGGACTACATGACAAATCTCCCTTGTTGCCTCCCAGATTTACTGTGATGGCTTAAAGACGGGAATCATTGGGTTTGATTATCAAACGCGCTCACTCACACACACACATACACACACACGAGGAGGAGCGATGTCTTATTGTTCCGTCCTTCACCGAGAACATGAAGCATTCCGTTCGCATCGAGGTCCCTTCTTTCTTCCTTTTAATTAATTAGCCCCATAAAAAAGGCCGTAGCTCGAAAGGCTTTATTGGTGTTGGCGATTAATCGTCGCTAACTACCCAGACTCATCAAAATCGGGGATTTACTGGCGAGAATCACGTAGGAGTATTGATTGGCCGCCGAGGCTCTCAGCACGCCGTAACTCACTCGGGCCATGATATCACTGGGCCTTGCTTGAGTGTCTTTTATTGTTTTTCTTCTGGTTCTATCTTAAAAATATGTATTCAAGGATTAAATATTCTTTACGTGAAAAGTCACGAATGTACAAGGTTTTGAGCCTTTTTTTCAGCGTAGGGTTTCACAGGAGGGTTTGAAGTCGAGGTTGATGTATCAAAGTAGGTTTGCAAGACAGGGTTATTGATTTTTTTTGTGAATTCCTCGAACACATATTGTATTTGAAAATGAATTGTTTTAAATTATTTTATACAACATTTATTGTGGAGTTGGAGCAACTTCTTCAATTGAAAACATCAAAAAAGAATTGTAATGAAGGGATTTTTAAAAATACATTTTGGGTAGTAGTTTCTGAATAGTATGGTGGTCAGTGTAAAAAAATCCAGACAATAATGTAAGGGGGTGGGAGTACAATTTTCTATTTGTGAACAAACTTTGTCCTTTTATTAAAGGTACAAAAACAAAGGAAGTTTCATTTAAACACTTGAAAACCATTAAAATTATCTGTCTCAATAATGTAAAAGTATATATATCGGGTCGATATCAAAATATTCAGTATCGCACAGCACACCACTAATTGGCAAAAAAAGCCTGACAAAAAGAGAAACGTCCAAAAGTCAAATCAGTTGGCGACATTGATGGTACGGTACTTTTTAACAACCTTACAAACATATGTGTGTACGTGTGAAAAGATTTAACAAATATTAAACGCAGAAATGGGAGGACCAAGCCACTGCCGCCCCGAACGCAGGCCGCCGCGCCACTGACAGTCGAGAGCGGGTAACCAGATATTCAAAAACAACACGTCATCCCATAATGCATCGCGCAGGCGCTCTCGCGCGGCATTACCTCATCCCACAATGCACCACGAGTTTCAGAATCTTCTGGGGCGGGTGGGGAGTTAGTCGCCTTGGTAACGCGGGGTAGCCCCGCCCTGGGACACGCCCTCCAGCCAATGGGAGAACCCTGTCGTGACATCATGGCTATTTTCGGACAGTCAGCGGCGGCATAAGGTTTGCCTC
>NW_017806175.1:4620069-4629262 GCF_001891065.2 Hippocampus comes | reverse complement strand
TTTTTTTTTTTTGCACTTCTTTACAATTTAAAACAGTTCCCAGGTCAACACCCTTTAAGGCAATGAAAACATCTTCACTCCTGAATGCAGCACTACTCACACTACATTGTGTGAAAGTGGTGCATGGACACAACTTCAAGGAGCAATCAAGTCCCCGTATGTGTATATGCTTTCCTGGACCCACAGCGTGTTCCCATCATCTCAATCGCTTCGTGTAAAGTGGCAATTGCCGCTTTTTTCGATCCGTCTTTTTCTTAGTCTTGGTATTTCGCTGCTGTATTTTCAAAATTCCCCAGAAACTTCCTGAAAATTTTATACCCGTGCTGCCCTTATGATTTTAGCTAATGCGTCCAACGAAAGTCAGTGCAGCTCTGCTTACCTTTCGGCTTTGACATGATGGTGCTTGCCACAGTGCGGCAGTCATCGTCATTTGCTTTCTCTGTTAAATAATAGGAACAGGAAAATAAATCTTTTTGTGAGATTTTTATTTTGAGGCCGTATTGGCCGGTCCTCCTCCTTTCTATGGCCACCGGTTCAACCTGTTACCATAGCAACACACACACACACATACACGGTGAGAGAAAGCAACGAGCATCTGCATGAGATTTCAGCGGCGAGAACTTTTTAAAAACAATACGAGTCGGCCCTCAGCCTGTTTCCATCACGGGGGAAATCCGGCCGCCCTGACAGCCACTGATAGGAGTAAGATGAGAGGGAGAGGAACGAGGGAGAAAAAAAAAAACGCAGGAGAGAGATAAGTGAAAGACAAAGTGTGTGTGTCGGGAGAGTAGGGGAGGGTGAAGGGGTGGGGGGCGGTGTACGCGAAGGACAATACAGAGGGGAAAGTCATCATGAAGATGGAGGGAGGCAAGGGGAGTGCAGGGAGGGGGCGAGCGAGGGAGGGTCAGGATGAAAAAGTGAGTTGAGAGAGGTGAGAGAGAGAGAGGCATGATGGGAGAAAAAGCTGCGGAGCGAATCAACTTGGGTCAGGATGCAGCTGAAGCAGGAACACTGCGCTTGGAAAGCGGGGGCGAAGGCGTGGGGTAGGGGGTTAGTTTGTGTGTGGGAGAGTGAGTTCCATCTTGGAAAGAAAAAAAAAAAGTAGAAGGTGAAAAGCTTCAGCATTCAGACAAAAAGAGTACCTGTATACCGGTATATGTGTTCATATTTAGAAAACAAAACCAAAAAAAAAAAACTGATTATCCCATGAAAGTCCATCTTGAAACTTGAAATTGAAACTTTTAAGTTCTCAAAAACAAACCAAAAAAAAAAACCCAGAACCTGACTTGATACCCTACTTTGAAGCCCTGAAACTGATTTAAAAACTTTACCTTGCGACCCTAACCATAACTTGATACTGTACTCTACTTTAAGACCCTAACTTGAAACACTAACCGTGACTTGAAACCCTGTTTTGAAACCCTGTCCTTGACTTTGATACTTAATTTGAAACCTAACTCTGACTCAAAGCCCTACTTTGAAACGCTAAACACGATTTCAAAACCCTAACTTTGAAACCCAAGCCCGTATTTGAAAATCTTCTTTGGAACCCTAACCTTGATGCTAACACCGCTACTCATGATTGTCTTAGACCTTTCATTCACCATTTATCCTCTTTGTTCCCTGTCCTTCATCACATTGTCTGCCCTCCAGACTTTACTTGAATTTTAAAACACACACACACACACACACACACACACACACACACACACACACACACGTTAATAATAAAACGCGGTGGCAGCCATTTTTATAATGAAAACGCCAAGGCGGGACTACATGACAAATCTCCCTTGTTGCCTCCCAGATTTACTGTGATGGCTTAAAGACGGGAATCATTGGGTTTGATTATCAAACGCGCTCACTCACACACACACATACACACACACGAGGAGGAGCGATGTCTTATTGTTCCGTCCTTCACCGAGAACATGAAGCATTCCGTTCGCATCGAGGTCCCTTCTTTCTTCCTTTTAATTAATTAGCCCCATAAAAAAGGCCGTAGCTCGAAAGGCTTTATTGGTGTTGGCGATTAATCGTCGCTAACTACCCAGACTCTTTTTTTTTTTTGCACTTCTTTACAATTTAAAACAGTTCCCAGGTCAACACCCTTTAAGGCAATGAAAACATCTTCACTCCTGAATGCAGCACTACTCACACTACATTGTGTGAAAGTGGTGCATGGACACAACTTCAAGGAGCAATCAAGTCCCCGTATGTGTATATGCTTTCCTGGACCCACAGCGTGTTCCCATCATCTCAATCGCTTCGTGTAAAGTGGCAATTGCCGCTTTTTTCGATCCGTCTTTTTCTTAGTCTTGGTATTTCGCTGCTGTATTTTCAAAATTCCCCAGAAACTTCCTGAAAATTTTATACCCGTGCTGCCCTTATGATTTTAGCTAATGCGTCCAACGAAAGTCAGTGCAGCTCTGCTTACCTTTCGGCTTTGACATGATGGTGCTTGCCACAGTGCGTCAGTCATCGTCATTTGCATTCTCTGTTAAATTATAGGAACAGGAAAATAAATCTTTTTGTGAGATTTTTATTTTGAGGCCGTATTGGCTGGTCCTACTCCTTTCTATGGCTATCGGTTCAACCTGTTACCATAGCGACACACACACACACACACACACACACACACACACACACACACACATACACGGTGAGAGAAAGCAACGAGCATCTGCATGAGATTTCAGCGGCGAGAACTTTTTAAAAACAATACGAGTCGGCCCTCAGCCTGTTTCCATCACGGGGGAAATCCGGCCGCCCTGACAGCCACTGATAGGAGTAAGATGAGAGGGAGAGGAACGAGGGAGAAAAAAAAAAACGCAGGAGAGAGATAAGTGAAAGACAAAGTGTGTGTGTCGGGAGAGTAGGGGAGGGTGAAGGGGTGGGGGGCGGTGTACGCGAAGGACAATACAGAGGGGAAAGTCATCATGAAGATGGAGGGAGGCAAGGGGAGTGCAGGGAGGGGGCGAGCGAGGGAGGGTCAGGATGAAAAAGTGAGTTGAGAGAGGTGAGAGAGAGAGAGGCATGATGGGAGAAAAAGCTGCGGAGCGAATCAACTTGGGTCAGGATGCAGCTGAAGCAGGAACACTGCGCTTGGAAAGCGGGGGCGAAGGCGTGGGGTAGGGGGTTAGTTTGTGTGTGGGAGAGTGAGTTCCATCTTGGAAAGAAAAAAAAAAAGTAGAAGGTGAAAAGCTTCAGCATTCAGACAAAAAGAGTACCTGTATACCGGTATATGTGTTCATATTTAGAAAACAAAACCAAAAAAAAAAAACTGATTATCCCATGAAAGTCCATCTTGAAACTTGAAATTGAAACTTTTAAGTTCTCAAAAACAAACCAAAAAAAAAAACCCAGAACCTGACTTGATACCCTACTTTGAAGCCCTGAAACTGATTTAAAAACTTTACCTTGCGACCCTAACCATAACTTGATACTGTACTCTACTTTAAGACCCTAACTTGAAACACTAACCGTGACTTGAAACCCTGTTTTGAAACCCTGTCCTTGACTTTGATACTTAATTTGAAACCTAACTCTGACTCAAAGCCCTACTTTGAAACGCTAAACACGATTTCAAAACCCTAACTTTGAAACCCAAGCCCGTATTTGAAAATCTTCTTTGGAACCCTAACCTTGATGCTAACACCGCTACTCATGATTGTCTTAGACCTTTCATTCACCATTTATCCTCTTTGTTCCCTGTCCTTCATCACATTGTCTGCCCTCCAGACTTTACTTGAATTTTAAAACACACACACACACACACACACACACACACACACACACACACACACGTTAATAATAAAACGCGGTGGCAGCCATTTTTATAATGAAAACGCCAAGGCGGGACTACATGACAAATCTCCCTTGTTGCCTCCCAGATTTACTGTGATGGCTTAAAGACGGGAATCATTGGGTTTGATTATCAAACGCGCTCACTCACACACACACATACACACACACGAGGAGGAGCGATGTCTTATTGTTCCGTCCTTCACCGAGAACATGAAGCATTCCGTTCGCATCGAGGTCCCTTCTTTCTTCCTTTTAATTAATTAGCCCCATAAAAAAGGCCGTAGCTCGAAAGGCTTTATTGGTGTTGGCGATTAATCGTCGCTAACTACCCAGACTCATCAAAATCGGGGATTTACTGGCGAGAATCACGTAGGAGTATTGATTGGCCGCCGAGGCTCTCAGCACGCCGTAACTCACTCGGGCCATGATATCACTGGGCCTTGCTTGAGTGTCTTTTATTGTTTTTCTTCTGGTTCTATCTTAAAAATATGTATTCAAGGATTAAATATTCTTTACGTGAAAAGTCACGAATGTACAAGGTTTTGAGCCTTTTTTTCAGCGTAGGGTTTCACAGGAGGGTTTGAAGTCGAGGTTGATGTATCAAAGTAGGTTTGCAAGACAGGGTTATTGATTTTTTTTGTGAATTCCTCGAACACATATTGTATTTGAAAATGAATTGTTTTAAATTATTTTATACAACATTTATTGTGGAGTTGGAGCAACTTCTTCAATTGAAAACATCAAAAAAGAATTGTAATGAAGGGATTTTTAAAAATACATTTTGGGTAGTAGTTTCTGAATAGTATGGTGGTCAGTGTAAAAAAATCCAGACAATAATGTAAGGGGGTGGGAGTACAATTTTCTATTTGTGAACAAACTTTGTCCTTTTATTAAAGGTACAAAAACAAAGGAAGTTTCATTTAAACACTTGAAAACCATTAAAATTATCTGTCTCAATAATGTAAAAGTATATATATCGGGTCGATATCAAAATATTCAGTATCGCACAGCACACCACTAATTGGCAAAAAAAGCCTGACAAAAAGAGAAACGTCCAAAAGTCAAATCAGTTGGCGACATTGATGGTACGGTACTTTTTAACAACCTTACAAACATATGTGTGTACGTGTGAAAAGATTTAACAAATATTAAACGCAGAAATGGGAGGACCAAGCCACTGCCGCCCCGAACGCAGGCCGCCGCGCCACTGACAGTCGAGAGCGGGTAACCAGATATTCAAAAACAACACGTCATCCCATAATGCATCGCGCAGGCGCTCTCGCGCGGCATTACCTCATCCCACAATGCACCACGAGTTTCAGAATCTTCTGGGGCGGGTGGGGAGTTAGTCGCCTTGGTAACGCGGGGTAGCCCCGCCCTGGGACACGCCCTCCAGCCAATGGGAGAACCCTGTCGTGACATCATGGCTATTTTCGGACAGTCAGCGGCGGCATAAGGTTTGCCTCTACGCTTGTACAAGTCAGAGTATATACACGACCGTGTAGGGGGAAGCGCAATCGAACCGAGAAGCTGGGAAAAGTTGGACAAACACTACTCCCGGATTCTTTTATTCAGAGAGTTGGATATATTTCTTAGAACTTGACTGAATCATCAACACTGAGTAGTTTCGAAAGTGCGTGCTGAGAACTTTGGCTGGGACTTTTTGGGACGTCAGCTGGTAACCAGGAAGTCGTTTATTTGTCTTTTTTTCGGTTTCACTTCTATGTATACGAAGATGGAAACTACTTTCTACGACGACTCGCTCAACGGTGCTGGCTACGGATACAGCGGCTCCAAGGCGCTCAAACACAACATGACGCTGAACCTGTCCGACCCCGCCGGTAGCTTGAAACCTCACCTCCGGGCTCGGGCCGGCGATCTGCTCACCTCCCCCGACGTGGGCTTGCTGAAGCTCGCCTCCCCGGAGCTGGAGCGGCTCATCATCCAGTCGAGCAACGGGCTGATCACCACCACGCCGACGCCGACTCAGTTCCTGTGCCCCAAGAATGTCACCGACGAGCAGGAAGGCTTCGCCGAGGGCTTCGTGCGCGCCCTGGCCGAGCTCCATCACCAGCACATGCCCGGGGTGAGCGTCCCCTCGGCGCCGCCGCCGCCGGTGGCGTCCGTAGCCGGGGTGGCCGTGTACAGCGGCACCATGCGCTCTGACTCGCCTGTTTACGAGGATTTAAACACGTTCCAGCCAGCTATCAGCACCGTGTCGTCTTCCAGTTACGCCACCTCGGTCCCGAGTTACACTACCACGGCCCCAAGCGCGTCCTTCCCGGTTTACGCACAGCCATCCTCCTCCTCCTGTTCATCCACCTCCTCTTCCCATCTCCCAATGCTCACCGTGCTCAAGGAGGAGCCGCAAACGGTGCCCGAGATGCCGGGTGAGACCCCTCCGCTGTCCCCCATTGACATGGAGAGCCAAGAGCGCATCAAGGCCGAGCGCAAGCGCATGCGCAACCGCATTGCTGCCTCCAAGTGCCGCAAGAGGAAGCTGGAACGCATCTCGCGGCTGGAGGACAAAGTGAAGACCCTCAAGTCGCAAAACTCGGAACTGGCGTCTACCGCCAACATGCTGCGGGAGCAGGTGGCGCAACTCAAGCAGAAGGTGATGAACCACGTCAATAGCGGCTGTCAGCTCATGTTGACGCAGCAACTCCAGACCTTCTGAGCCGCCAACTGGTGGGGAAAACAAAACTTTTAAGTTTAATCAAAAA
This sequence comes from Hippocampus comes, assembly GCF_001891065.2. Classification (NCBI taxonomy): domain Eukaryota; kingdom Metazoa; phylum Chordata; class Actinopteri; order Syngnathiformes; family Syngnathidae; genus Hippocampus; species Hippocampus comes. The sequence goes on along the minus strand of NW_017806175.1, from coordinate 4,622,732 downwards.
ATCCTGCACCTGGTTTGGGATGACACTGCGCCACACTGGCAGGAAGGACCGAGGGGGCTGTGCAAAACAAGTTCCACAGTGCCATGAGGTCGGTCCTTGAGAGCGCTGCTCTGGACATGGCAACAAAACAAGTACTTTCTGTTTGTGTTGTCCAACTGGACAAGACTTATTTTTCTTGCTTTTCATGGATCAGTGGAGAATACATTCAGTATTAGAGCTGACTTGATATGAACCTGCAATTGACTTGTTTGCTTGCTGCAGCTCATCATCATTATTGGGCCAGCTCCTAAGCATCTGGACACAAGTTCTGGGGTGGACACGTTGTCTAACTTTTTGAGTTACAACACAACTTTTTTTCTTTATTGTAAGAAGTTAGAAAGAAAATTCAAGATTGACTTTGTTTAATGGGGTTTCACTCATTGCTATATGTATATAAGATCAACTCGGAGTACTTATGTTTACCATTTGTAATAAGTATAATTTTTTTATGTTTGAAAGTCATCAATATTTAAGAAAATAAACTGTTTAAAATGAATCCATGGTCTCTCCCTGTTTCCTTGATGTGGGTGTGTCATATAACAAAAAGGCATGTTGTAACTTGTTGCAAGAGTTGCGAGGGACAGTACCTGCCGGTTAAATTCCATAACTGTAAGTATCGATCAGGCCGTGTTGATTTACAGCCAGCTCACGCCCTGATAGGAGGACAGTTCTCTAAAATGAACTTCACATGATGAGCGTTAGAGGATTTTTTTTTTTTTTTTGTCAGGCCAAGTTATGACACCTGTGTAATCTCACATGTTTGACAAAAGTGGAAAATAACTGGCTAGCCCTCATGCTATTACGCCACATTCCATAACACCATACTTGCTGCACTGTTATGCAAATGCAGAAAAGCCCGCACTTGTATGTAAACCTGATGAAAAAATACATTATTTGTCAATGTGAAGTAGAATACAACAGTGAAGATGGGACACATTTATTAAGGCAGTAAAAGTTGACTAAAACACTTTCATTCCACTTAACATGTCAATAAAGTTTTTGGACATTATCATCAAAGGAACACATGCGTCAATAAAGTTTTTGGACATTATCATCAAAGGAACATTTCATTTTATTAACACACTAATAAATCACTACAGAATATTTGTCAATAGCGAAAAGACAATTGCATTTTTGACCAAAAGTTCAATAAATCACTTTTGTATGAATTAGACACACATATTACACTTTATATGTCAATAAAGTTATAGAACAGACTCAACAGCAAAAAAATGATCTGAGGCGCTTAATAACATTTTTTAATGCATCAGTCAATGTGAATTAGATGCAACGACACTGAACCGGCCATTGAAGTTACATAACTGTAAAGTGACAGTTTATGATTAACCATTTTTGGGTGACTTATTTGCAAGGATATTAAACTACAGTGTATTAACTCTTGTCTGCCTCAACTTCCTTGATTGTCAAAGTATTTTTATTTATTAAAAAAGCTCTTAGCATGAATGTACCCTCCCCTAATTCATAATACTCTGCACTTTATTATGAACAGTGGGTGCAGGTGGCTGAATAAGGGATTTAGTTTATTGTGTGATGCAAATAAAGCCGCCAGTTAGCACAATTAAACACTAGGGGGCGACAAAGGCTGAGTAAATCAACTTCCTGAAGGGTTTTCTTCATATATTCACGATTGCGTTACTGTGCATAGATTTAAATTCACAACTACAAACATTTAATGTATTTGTATAGATACTTCCATTTGGCTATTACATATTTATATCTGTATGCTCCCATTAGCAGTTGTTTTCTTTAAAGCAGCCCACCTTACATTTACATTATTTGTATGTTTACACTTGTCTGATGTACAATTTACAATAACAATTAACAAAAAACATATTTTACACACACACACACACACACACACACACACACACACACACACACAAAACACCCACACACACACACACACACACACACGCACACACGGCCGCCCCGACCCAGAGATGAGCATCTTGATTCGAGCATCCTCCACGAAGGAGCAGGCTCACCTGTCCCTTTTAAAATGTCAATTGTGGCACTTGGGCACAAAAGTTTGCCCACTCAACTAATGACTGGACGATTTATACAAATACGATAGTTAAAATTAGTACATTAAACACATTAATTACAAAATAATTTGTTAGTTGTCCTAAAATGAAATGCAAATTCCACTACGCTTGCAGTTTGCCAACATTTAAGGATATTTTTCTAATCCTGCTGCCTAATTATTATCCTAATCCGATTGTTGAAACATAAAACCAAGTGACATCATTCCGGAAAACGGTGTCCTTGCTTTACCATATAAGGAGAGGGGTCGCTCGGAAGATCGACGTCACTATAAAGAGGGCGTGTTTAACGGGAAGTGACTCGGCTCGAATAATCTCTGGATACGGTAAATCCCGAGACCAATATGAAAGTAGTAGAGTCACGACAAAACGTAAATTAAAAAACACAACCCCCGCCCCCCGCTTCCCCCTCCCTACTCACTAAAAGACACAACTATAGTTTTGTATTTTACTTAACACGTTGTAATTATTTGATTTGATTGAAGGCAATATCCATGGTTGCATTGAATTACATGTAATAATTTAACCGCAACTGTAAATGTTCTCTTGTTAAAATGTCTC
>NW_017806175.1:4589945-4619909 GCF_001891065.2 Hippocampus comes | reverse complement strand
CAGAAAGAGAGAGAAGGTAACGCAGCTCTTAACGAAGCAAAAAAGAAGTTATTGAACCTGTAATTTAGTTGACATTCGGCGAACCTCAGCTTCACCTGTTTGATGTTAACAGTCGGCCCATTCAATGCGAAAAATGGAAAAATGACCCATAACCACAATATGATTGTCAATAAAGCTCTTTATTTGAATTTGCAATTAAGTGCTGCCATTTTCAATACAGAGGGTCGACTAAAAGATGTCCAGGAGCGCAGACCCAAGCTGGTAACAAAACATTGTTTTGAGAGTTTGACTGGATCATGTTGATGCTGATTTTTTTCTGAAATCTCGCTCCCTAGTGTACACTTAACTCTGCTTCCTCTGTGAAAAAGTGGATTCCCAGCATAAAGAAAGACATGGAGTATTACTTGCAGGTAATAATTTATTACTCACGTTTTCAGTGTAAGAATAAATGTCACTTAGCTTGTTTTCCCCCACAGCAATCCCAACTTGCACATTATCCTGAGCGGAAGATAGAAGAGTTCCAGTTGAAGATGGAGGCCTTGGAGCGGGAGTACAAAAGATTTGTGACCAAGCTACGAGTGCTTGACCCCACCTGCAAGCACAAACCTTGGACCCTCAGGGCTTATTGTAAAAGGAGAGCAGACGTGCCAGAGTATTCCAGCATTGGTCAGTGCACGCACATCAAAACATTGATGTTAGTTCTGTGGACCCTCATGATTTGCAGCGTTAGCGACCATGCCCTGACCTCACTCTCAAACCAAAAACACTGCATATCAAAACACTTAAATATAATAATAATATAATTTCAAATTCATTTTACAGCATTACCGCTGAAAAGAAATGGCTGACAGATTTGATTTAATTTGATTTGGAAAGAAGTAAGAGAATGCTGGTGTGCATGGTGCAGCTTTGCAAGCCTTTAAAAACTAATTACAGCAATCTCTTTGTTGTGCTCGACTACAAATAATGAAAAAAAAAAAACAAAGTAACTGAGCCCACTAATATTGTTTCGAACTGTCCATAAGTACAGATGTGTCGCCTTATCATAGTTTCTTAAAAATACTTTTGGCGCCATCTTGTGGCAATAGTAGTTCTTAAGCAATTCTTAGTTATTAAACAAGTCTTTGTGAATTTCTTAAGTCATTGTTTGTGAATTTAGCCTTTGGTCACGACTTCGGAACGTTGTCATCCTGTCTTTATGTGGTCAAAAATGACATAAATCAAAATTTTGACTCATTTACTTCCGGCCGTTTTGAAAGCAAAGTTCCCTTTATTACCAGCCGTTTTGGAGTATTTTGATTGATCTTTCCAGACCTACACAATATTGTGTTCCGTTACAATATAAGCACCAAACCTATCAAAAAAAAAGTAGACTCTTTCTTTCTTCAGTAATCAACAGCAAAACATTGTTTTGTCTCACGATTTTACGCTTGTTCTTTGCTCCATGCGCAGTGAAAAAGTCAAAGGTCTCAACAGCAGCGTTCAGTCACTCGGAGCCCAGTTTGCCAGCTTCCATGCCGACCGTTGAGGTGGTCTCCAAAAACCAAGATCAGCCGCTCAATTTCGACCGCACGCGTCTGGCGATTGTCGCCGCGGCCTTCAGGGCAGCGTCAGATCACCAGGGTGTCTCCCAAACGCAGAACCTTGCAAGGACGCTTCAGCGTTCCTTGCTAAACTTGGGAAACATGGCGGCAGAGGTGAGTTCAGTCGTCGGACAGAAAGAAGCTGCGGAAGAGTCGGCTCAAAGGACAGCTGCGAAATCATCCCGGGGTCATGTGCTTGGCCTGGACTGTTACTCGTCTTCTGGGGAGGAGTCAGACTCATAACAGCCATATTACCTAAATGAAAGAGGTTTGTCTTCCTTTTCTTCGTGTTTTTTTTTTTTTTTTTTTTTTGTCTGTGGAAGGACACAAAAACACACTACTTTTTTTTAATTGCACAACTTTGAGCTGTTTAACAGCACTTTGGACATACACACGCTTTTGTTAACATTGCAAGACTGCATTTCACAGTCTTAATGTTCACTCGACTCTCGCATGTGCATGGATAGTCATTCATATAATTCTAGTCATGGATTTTTTTTTTTCCATCCCCAATAAAACTTCTTTCAAGTTCCAAATAGTTTTTAGTCAGTCTCTCTGAGTGGCCCGGTGCCAAATGGTGCACGATCCTAACCAAGGGGCACCATGTAAAATGGGAAGTATAATTGGGCCTAAAATCCAGCCTTGCGGTATACCACAAGCAAGAGTTGAAGAAACCTACGGTGACCGCAAAGTAGAAGATATAATAACTACTTTAATAATACGACAATAATTGCTACGACCAGCTTGCATAGACAAAGTTAAAATAGATAGCTAGCAAATTTAGCACATAGACAGATCCATCATTCGATGGACAGACACATGTATAGAATCTAGTCTCGATGAAAGTAACCAACTGGTGAACCTAGTAAACCAAAGGTGTCCAAACTACGGCCCGCCATCCATTTTTTCAAGACCCCACAACCTAAACTGAAAATAACATTTGACATGGGTCGGAATTTAATTTGAACAATATTAGTTTAAAACGGTGAAGGTGGGCAGAGTGAGAAGGGAGGTTGTCAGAAAGTTTCAAAAAGTTGAAGAATTCTAAAGTGGCCCTTTCATTCCTTCCATTTTTCTGTATGCGGACACACAAGATGGATGGATGAAAGCTATTAGTTAGCTAAGATTCTTAGAACCACTTACTGGCTTGTGTTGACAAAGCTAAGATAGTTCAACAAATTTAGCAGGCGGACGGACAAAATAGATCGAGAGATGAACCGATGGATGGTTAGCCGGACAGCCAGAGATGTATCGATGGACGCTAGCTATTTAGCTAAGATTGTTAGAGCCAGCACCTAGCTTGCGTAGACAAGAAAATAGCAAACTGGTGAACCTGCTAGATAAACGGCCAGACAGACAGACAAATATATTGAGAGAGAAAGAGAGATTTTTAATACTCTGTAGTTAAGTCAAAAAGTAACACGCACAAGGCATCTAGGTGGTGTACTAGTTTATTGGGTTGAAGCTTTTATTTGTACAATGCAAGTTTGCTGACATTTGTCTTTCTTTTAACGTCTCTATTTCTGCGGTGCGGTCCGTGCACAATTGTGTGCCATTTACATTATTTTCCATGCACTGGTTTTTGATCAGCGTGGGGGAAAAAAAATAGTGGTGAGCATGCCTTTCCGTGTCTGCGTTTTCATGCTAATACGCTAACGTGACCACAAGCCTCTCTGAAATCTGCAATGAATCACTGGCTCCCCGTCTACTTGTGAAGCCACTCGATGTGTTCACACAGCACTTCTCCGCGCTCACATGGGTTCGACTGGCTAACCGTAGCCTCCTACCTGAGCGCGACTGTTAGACCGATGCAAAAAGAAGTTTCGGTATTATACGTCAGAGAAACCGCTATTGGTCTAAGTCTATGTATCGTGTATGGGAAAGTAGAAGGAGTGTTTTCTTTTGAAAAGAGTTCAGTCGTAAGACACACAAGTCAAAAGGTCCAATGTAAAGGATGTGTGAAAAAAACTGTAGGGTGTCCCAGGAAACAAGTTGACAAGGGGGGGCTCTCAGACCACAATAAAGTGAAGAGGAAGCCTCTTGAGTTTTCTCGTAAGTAGGGCTTTGTCAGCATTCTCACGTTGCTTGCACACGATGCCGCTTGAACACTTGTCCACCTTTCGGATTTTATTTTATTTTATTTATTATTGCAATTCAATGACCTGCTAATTTGCACACAAGTTTTGTACTTTTTTTCCCCACATTTTTAAAATTAATGTAGTTACATTTTAAATGTTAATATATAACGTAGGTCATGGTGTTCTTTATTTCTATTTTTAAAAAATCTTTTAAAAACATTTCACACATTTTGTCAAGAAAAAAGACATTTTGTATTTCTTGTCATCTTTTGAAAATGAATTTCACATTTTAAACTATTTTTTTTTCATTGCATTCTTGTTTTTCCATTTTTGACATTTCTCTTGGAATATTCATGTTTTTTTTTAAATTAGGTTTTTTATTATAATTGTGTCAGAACATTTTGTGGGAAAGTTGTCCATAACTTTTTATTTTATTTATTTAGTTTATTATTTCATATTTGTATTATTTACTATTTTATTTCTTCTTCATTCAGGTTTTTGAGTGTAAATTATCTGACATTTTTTTTGTACATTTTTAGAAATGTAACATTTTTCATGTTTAATTTTTTTGCATTATGAATTGTTTCCCATTGTGCTAAATTGTTTCATATTTTGCAATTCATTTGACATTTGACACTTTTGTTTTCCATGAAGTATATTTATCTATATATTTGACATGTCGTTAAAAAGGCAGCATGGTGGTTGAATGGTTCGCACATCCGCCTCACAGTGCAGTGTTCCATTCCGATTCCGGCCTTCCTGTGTGGAGTTTGCATGTTCTCCCTGTGCCTGTGTGGGTTTTCTCCGGGTACTCCTGTTTCCTCCCACATACAACTCTAAAAGTGTGAGTGTGCGCACATGTGGTTGTTCGTCAATGTGTACCTTGCGATTGGCTGGCAACCACTTCAGGGTGTCTTCCGCCTACTGCCAGAAGTCAGCTGAGATCGCCTCCAGCATGCCCGCGACCCTCGTGAGGATAATAATAAGAAGAAGAAAACCTGTATTCGTTTCAGAATGGAGAAATTCCCAATTTACAGCAGCAAAGTTATGAAAGGAAGGAAGGAAGTAGAAGAACAAAAAGTAGAGGAGCTGCTGTGAAGGCAGCCACTCTCGCGGTGCCATCATGAAGTCAGAATAACATAAGAACAAAATAATATAACACAACACATAACACACAGACAATCATTCAATCTTTTTACATTTTGGAGCTTTTTTTGTAAAATTGTTTCATATATTACAGTTTGACGACAATCATTCAATCTTTTTACATTTTGGAGCTTTTTGTAAAATTGTTTCATATATTGCAGTTTGACATTTCATTTTTTCACATTTAGTCGAACTGACATTTTGCAAAATTGTGTCATATTTTGCAGTTTATTTGACATTTGAATTGTTTTGAATTTTGAAAGATTGGTTCATATTTTACCTTTTTTTTACATTTAATTTGGGGTTTCATTTTTTCACATTTAGTCGAACTGACATTTTGTAAAATTGTGTCACATTTTGCAATTTATTTGACATTTGAATTGTTTTGAATTTTGGAAAATTGGTTCATATTTTACCTTTTTTTTTTTACATTTAATTTGGGGGGAAAAAAATCACATTTTGTACTTTTTGTCATGTTTGGTAGTTTGTGTCGCTTCGGAAAACACATTTGTTTTGGAGTTTGTAAAAATGTAAAACGTTCACGTTTTGGGGAGGGCATTTTCCACCCCCTCATACAAAAAAAAAATCATTTTCAACTTTGAGCATTCTTTTCCACTCCACTTGTTGACCACAAGACTGGACAAAAAGAGTAGGAAGTGTCATTTAGAAGTAGAACAGGTGACTGTGACTCACAGCTCATTCAAAATGCATTCGTGTCAAAGCAGCGAAGACATTCAAGGTTCAAGTCAACTTTATTGTCAAATATGAAATTTCTTTTACTTTCAGATGAAATTTCTTTCCTTTCAACCCCACGAGAGAGAGAGGAGCCGCTGCGGGTGCCCGCGCCGTCATCAACGGAACAGTTAACATAAAATAACAAAATAATACAACACAAACACATAAGACACAGACAGTCGTGCAATCTTAACCACTTTTTCTGCATACACTTTGTTGTTTGGAGCAGTTACATACGAAAGAGGAGAGACTCATAAAGTGTCCTTTCACCAGTAGATCAAAGACGTCACGCTGAAAATGTGCACATACCCGCTACAGGCTGAATTTGGAAGCAAACAAGAAGCTGTCGCGCTCGTATGTGCAAGAGGGAGGAATTTGTGGGTGGTGGTGTTGCTTGCAAGACGACATCTACATACTACGCGTAGTCTTGCGTTCGGAGCAGCATCATGAGCTGTGACCAGAGCTATCCCTTCCAACAAGTGTTCTACGTGGATGGAGCTCAGCATCCGGGGCAGCTACCCAACTGGTCCCGGAGGGGTCAAAAGGTGGCCAGAAGTGGTGGCTGCACAGGTGTGATCCCCACGCTCGCCACCGTGGTGCTGCTGCTGTTTCTGCTGGTGTTTGCTGCACTCGGCTTTGGTGGCTACTTGATGTACAACATGCAGATGGAGCTGAGGGATGTGAGGAAGGTATGGACCCCCTGTTCATAGCACTGTACCCCCCCAAAAAGTTTGTGTAGATTGAACCTAAAATGCATTCTGCCCTTTACAGGCAAATTGAATTTGATCTTCTCGAGACGTTTGAATGCACATGTCCAGCTGTTCAATATTTTTTGAGTACTTTTTCGACAGCTTGCTGTGGTCTAAACATTTTTGTGGAAAACTATCCTCAAGTATTTGTTGGAAAACTGATCCGTCCACAGTTTTGGTGCTGTCAAAAGTGCCATGGGATGCCCCAAGCTCGTGATAAAGCCCTGGCTAAATAGAAAGCAAGCAAGTGGGGTCAAGAAAGTACAGCGGTGCTTCCACAAACAACTTCAATTTTGTAAAAAAAAAAAAAACACGCACCCACTTAGTAATTTTTAAGTCTTTTTTTTAACAATGGATTTCAGTTATTTTAATTGTGTGATTTTAGATTTTTTTGTATTTCATGTTTGTTTTAACATCTTGTAAATTTGGAAATTTTATATGTATATATGTATATGTATATATATATATGTGTGTATATATATATGTATATATATATATGTGTATATATATATAGTCAAATATGAAGAAAAAAATGTATTGAATTTTTCTTCATGTTTGACAATTTGCAATTTTTTTTTTTACATTTATTGCATTTTTTTTAATCATTCTGTACCTTTTTTCCATATTTTGCAATTTTAGGCCATTTTGACTTTTTTCACATCATTCATATTTTTCACAGTTTATGAAGTTGCTGTTCAGTTCCCGGCCACTGTAGTCAAAGTTGCATACTGTGTAGGGGCTGCGGGGTGAAAAAAAAAAAAACGTACTCACTTTTATTTGAGCCACTTATTTTAAGAATAGAGCAAATGAATTAGCGCTGCTGTGACATTTAAGCTGTGATGTTGAGTGTGTGGTCAGTTTTTCAAACAGACAGGATGTTGTGTCCCTTTAATTCGAAGAACGTGAGCGAGAGAGGGGCTTTGCGGTATTCATCACGTATTGTCTCCCTCAGATGTCACGTGAACTCAAGCGAGCGCAGGAGTTCAGCAGAGCTGAGAAGCAAATTGGTAAGTAGTGACTTCAAATCATTCACCGCAACGTTCCCACATCTGTGAACTGATGATGCGATATGGCGCTTTCAAGGTTTGGGTGATGATGGAGGAGAAAAAGTGGACAAAAATGAGAGGATGGAAGAAAGGACTGCAGCGCATGTGATAGGTAAAACTTCATTCCCATTTAAGATAAAAATACTGTGGCCGTTTTCTTAAAAGAAAAAAAAAACTCAGAATTGTAAAAAGCGCACATTCTGTAAAATAAATTGCAGTTGTCTGAACATAAATATAAGAACATAGAACATAAATGTTATGACAAAAATGTTTTATTTGGTCTTTGTGTTCGGGTTAGGGGGGTTAGGGTTAGGGGAGTTAGAGGTTGGGGTTGAGGTTAGGGCGGCTTGGGAGTTAGGGATGAGGGTTACGGGTTGAGGGTTGGTGCTAGGGGTAAGTAAGGTTAGAGGTTAGGGTTCGGATTGAGGGAGAATAAGGGTTAGACTTCGGGTAAGGGTTGGGTTTGTTGTTGAGGTTTGGGTTAGGATCAAAGGTTACATTTACGGTTAGGGTTGAGGGTTAAGATTGGGGTTGGGGTTCGGGTTGGGGGTGAGGTTAGGGTTAGGAGGTAGGGTCAGGGTTGGGGGTTAGGGTTGGGGTTGGGAGTTAGGGTTGGGGTTTGGATTGGGGGTTAGGGTTGGGGTTAGGGTTGTTGTTGGGGTTAGGGTTGAGGTTAGGGTTGGGGCGTAGGGTCTGGGGTGGGGTTAGGGTTGGGGTTAGGGTTGAAGTTAGGGTCGGGGTTGGGGCTTCGGGTTGGGGCTAGGATTGTTGTTGGGGTTCGGGTTGGTGTTTGGGTTGGGTGTTAGGGTTGGGGTTAGGGTTGGGATTAAGGGTTAGGGTTGTTGTTGGGGGTTAGGGTTTGGGTTGGGGTTAGGGTTGGGGTTTGGTGGTTAAGGTTGAGGGTTAAGATTGGGGTTGGGGTGAGGGTTTGGGGTTGAGGTTAGGGTTAGGGTTAGGGTTTGGGGTTAAGGTTAGGGTTTGGGTTGGGGTTAGGGTTGGGGTTTGGCATTAGGAGTTAGGGTTGGGGGTTGGTTGTTAGGGTTGGGTTTGGGAGTTAGGGTTGGGGTTAAGGTTGGGAGGTAGGGTCAGGGTTGGGGGTTAGGGTCGGGGTTAGTGTTGGTGTTCGGGGTTAGGGTTGGGGGTTTGGCGCGCACACACACACACACACACACACACACACACACACACACACACACACACACACACACACACATATTTTTATATGAAACCTGACAGTTCTATCAGCCTATTATTTCTGTTGCAGGGCGAATTGAAAAGCACATCTTCCACAAAACGCTGCGCTGGGAGTCACGCGTTGGTGCCGCGTTCACTGGCGGCGGCGCGGTCTACCAGTTGGAAGACGGCGCCTTGCGCGTCAACCAGAGCGGGCTCTATCACATCTACTCACGGGTGGAGCTGCTCTTCAAGCAATGCTCTCCCACATCCTCCTTTATCCACACGGTGTTCGTAAGGTCAACGTCCGGCGTGGACACGGCCTTGATGGAGGCCCACCGGGCCGGGTTCTGCTCCTGGCGGAGCAAGCTGAAAGAGCATCACGCCTGGACCGCCGACAGTTACCTGGCGTCGGCTTTCCGGCTCCGCCAGAATGACAGGATTCTCGTCAACGTGTCGCAACCGCAATATCTCAGTCATTCCAATCACGGCAACTTCTTCGGTCTCTACAAGATCTGATTGAGACACTTTAAGCGCCCAGGACACAACATGAATGATGTCGTCTTGTGTCACGGTGGAGAAAGACACCTCCCCTAATCGATGCCTTTAACACCATTAACACTAATGTGATGTGTGGAGCATTATATTTATTCACCATGGTTCGCCCTTGAACGCAACGTTTTCAAGACTAACTATGAGAAAAGGTTTTCCATTTTCCTCCCTGGCTTCATTGCAGGATTTACATAATTTATTGTCACCATAATTAACTGAGAAGCTGCAGCAGAGCCAATATGTACAATGTACAATGCCACTGTAAAATAAACTCCAAAAAAGTAAACCCGTTGAAGTTGCCTAACTGATCCCGACTCCTCATTTCACCTTTTAAAAGAAAAGTTTTCACATTTTTTTTCAACATTGTTTTCATTCTCATTTTATATACAGAGAGAAAGAGAAGAAAATGTTTAGATTTGTTTTGTGGGATCCAGCAGTGTTTTGTTTTTTTTTTTGGTCTACTTTTTTTTTCATTTTACATCACGTCATTTTAGGTTTTGTTTTATAATCAGGCGTTTTCTCCACATTTAAACATTTATTTCCAGTTTAGATTCTCACGTCTTGCAAGTTGCAAATTTCTTTTCACCTTTTGTGCATTATTTCACATTTTATATTTCATTTAATATTTACACTCTTTCCCATTTTTTCCACATTTTGTTTTGATTTTTTTCTAAAAATATGGTGTAATTTTTCAACATTTTTTTAAAAAAGCACACATTTAAAAAAAATACATGTTTACCAAAAATATACATAGTGACTTTTTATACGTGTTGCTGAAACTAATTAATGTCAGAGTATGGAGTCGGGCTTGAACTGACTTACTGACTTTACCACTGCTTAAAGTGGATCTCTCAGCAATCAGTGGAAAGCATTAACCTGGATGCCTCTCTGAAAGAAACAATTGCGCAGGGTGCTGATTCCACACAAAAAGTCAACCCAAAAGCGATTCTCCCACACCCCCTCCGAAATGTTTTTGAAAACACTGTCATGCAATGATGACACAAATGTTTATTAACCCACGTTATGGACAGGATTCTCGTCAACGTGTCGCAACCGCAATATCTCAGTCATTCCAATCACGGCAACTTCTTCGGTCTCTACAAGATCTGATTGAGACACTTTAAGCGCCCAGGACACAACATGAATGATGTCGTCTTGTGTCACGGTGGAGAAAGACACCTCCCCTAATCGATGCCTTTAACACCATTAACACTAATGTGATGTGTGGAGCATTATATTTATTCATCATGGTTCGCCCTTGAACGCAACGTTTTCAAGACTTACTATGAGAAAAGGTTTTCCATTTTCCTCCCTGGCTTCATTGCAGGATTTACATTATTTATTGTCACCATAATTAACTGAGAAGCTGCAGCAGAGCCACCTGTACAATGCCGCTGTAAAATAAACTCCAAAAAAGTAAACCCTTTGAAGTTGCCTGACTGATCCCGACCCCTCATGTCACCTTTTAAAAGAAAAGTTTTCACATTTTTTTTCAACGTTGTTTTCATTCTCATTTTATATACAGAGAGAAAGAGAAGAAAATGTTTAGATTTGTTTTGTGGGATCCAGCAGTGTTTTTTTTTTTTTTGGTATACTTTTTTTTTTTCATTTTACATCACGTCATTTTAGGTTTTGTTTTATAATCAGGCGTTTTCTCCACATTTAAACATTTATTTCCAGTTTAGATTCTCACGTCTTGCAAGTTGACACATTTTTGCAATTTCTTTTCACCTTTTGTGCAGTATTTCACATTTTAGATTTCATTTTATACTTTCACTCCCATTTTTTCCACATTTTGTTTTGATTTTATTCTAAAAATATGGTGTAATTTTTCAACATTTTTTAAAAAAAGCACACATTTAAAAAAAAATACGTTTCCCAAAAATATATGTCAGAGTATGGAGTCGGGCTTGAACTGACTTACTGACTTTACCACTGCTTAAAGTGGATCTCTCAGCAATCAGTGGAAAGCATTAACCTGGATGCCTCTCTGAAAGAAACAATTGCGCAGGGTGCTGATTCCACACAAAAAGTCAACCCAAAAGCGAATCCTCCACACCCCCTCCGAAATGTTTTTGAAAGCACTATCATGCAATGATGACACAAATGTTTATTCACCCACGGCTTTGGTGGGTTCGATGTGCTCGTCATTTTGTTTTGCGGTGCACGCCAAAGTGAGACAAAGGTGAAGGCGCTTGACTGGTGCAGATGAGGGAGCTCGGCGCCTGCAGCAAGTCTGGCATGCACTTCCTTCCTGTGCTAATAGCGTCATGAGGGTCTTGAGCGTGCGGTGGAGGCGACAGCAGCAGCTTTCTTTGCACCCGCAAAAGTCTTCTTTCTATCCTTTTTCACACCAGCATCAGCAAAGCCAATTCATCTGTCGCCATTGTAAAACCGTCATTATACCAAAACACCAAAAATGTTTCATTTTTCTCCAAGATTTAATTTTTTTTAAGCCTTAATTTTTTTTAAATAACCGCTTCCCCATCAGATGATGTAAAATAGATCCACATTTTTTATATTGAGAAAATATGTATATTGTAACATTTGAACATTCATTTGTGTCACTCGAGACTATCAAAATACTGTACAAAAATAAAATAAATCCCTATCTAAAAAAAACAAACAAAAAAAAACTGATGTAACTAAAACTACTTCCACTTTGAGATGTCTGGCATGCATATATGGAGAGGGTACAAGTGACTTTCACTTAAAAAAAACTAAACAAAAACACAGGTACAGTTTCAGATTTAAATTTTTTCATATTTTGTAAACAAGAGACCATTGCAATTCATAATTTTCACAATTACATGTTTTAAAAATAATCACTGTTATTATTTTACAGAACGATTTAACTTGTTGGGAAATTGTTTGGATATTTTTTTTCAGAGTCTGCCCTGAAAAGAAAAAAATGCAAAAAATTATTTTGTACCATTTCAAAATTCCCAACTGTCACACAACTCTGATAAGAACCGAAGCGGTGCGTAATAAAAGTATCGTTACTCACATTTTTACAAGACAAGAGAGGAGGGAGTTTTCAGAACAATAGCTCGATCTAGTGGCCATTTTTTAGAACTACAAAAAATGTAATTAAATTAAAATAAAAAAGTAAACGTTTTTTTCACAGTTTACATTGTGTTATTGAGATTGTAAAAAAAATGTAAAGGATTTTCTTTCTCACCAAGTTGTTTCACGTGTTTTTTTGGGGGGTTAGGGTTAGGGGTTGGAGTTGCGGTTAGGGTTGTTGTTGGGGTTAGGGGTTGGGGTTGAGGGTTGGGGTTAAGGGTTAGGGTTGGGTTTAGGGTTGGGGTTAAGGGTTAGGGTTGGGTTTAGGGTTGTTGTTGGGGCTAGGGTTGGTGTTTGGGTTGGGGGTAAGGATTAAGGGTTGGGGTTCAGGGTTGTCATTGGTGTTAGGGTTGGTTTTTGGGTGAGGGTTGGGATTAGGGTTAGGATTGGGGTTGGAGTGGTGTTAGGGTTGGGGGTTAGGGTCGGCGTTGGGGGTTAGGGTTGGGGTTAGGGGTCAAGGTTGTTGTTGGGGTTAGGGTTTGGGTTGTTGTTGGGGTTAGGGTTGGTTAGAGTTGGAGTTGGGGTTGGAGTATGGGATTAGGGCTGGGGTTTGGGTTGGGTTTAGGGTGAGTGTTTTGGTTGGGGTTGGGGGTTAGGTTTGTGGTCCTTAAATTCCAATAAATTACAATCGCTGTTCAAGATGATGAATATAGCCAATTAAATAACAGTGCCAAAAAAATCCTCAAACTACATCAATTCCCATATCGGGAGGCGAACCCGAGCTGCCTGGGTCAAAACTAGGAATCGTAACCACGATAACATACGGGACTTAAACAGCAACGAAGTTGGGAATGAATTGTTGCGCCTCACGAAGACGGCGATACCGCACTTATCCAGTAGAGGGCGCCGATTTCCCACTTTCTAAAAAAAAAAAAAAAAAAAAGTCCCCTTCCATTGTGAATACACTGTACTGTAATTCCTAACTATAAATTGTCACGTTTTCCTTTTTTTTTTTTTTTTTTTTTACTTGAAATTGAATCAGTACTTCTACTTTCAACACCGTCATTCTTTACACCATTTTTTTGTACTTCAATACAGCAAGTAAAGAGTGGGAACCAACCACGAAGAAACCACGTTATCACAAATGAGAAGTGTAACACTTTATTTTTTCACCATATTTTCATTTACATGACACTTAACAGTTTTGAATTGTATGTAAAAATTACTTCTTGTAAATATAATGAATATATGACAGCGATGATTCCATGGAAGTCTCTACAGACTGCGTTTGACTTTTAACGGACATTACCCACAAAATAAAACAGTACGTAAGCGTGGAACTGCCAACGGGGAGTAAAGATTTTTGAAGGGCTCTGTCAATCAAACGTCGGTAAAGTCGATTTTTCGTTCGGATTTGGTAAAGTCGCAGTTAGGCGAATTCAAGCACACAATGCAAGTCAATAGCCCATGACGTTATGGGAAAACAAATGTTTTTAGCATTTCGTCTGCGCTTTCGCAATACGTTCGAACGACTTTGTCAACGCGTTTCCACGACTTTTGCCGTACTTTTGAACGACTTTACAAACTCCTTCGCACAAGATAGCCCCACCAAAAATGTTTACTCTACATTGGCAGTTCCTCGCTTCATCAAAAACCCCAAATCCAAGGTTAGGGTTTGGGTTCGGCACTTCAGGTTTGGGTTAGTGTTTTTATATTTAACTGGACAAAAAAAAAAAAAAAAACCTCCCAAATTAAGATGAAATATGCATAAAAACAGCTTTTTGTTGAACATTGACAAGCAGGTACAAATACGGCGGCAACCTGCACAAAGTTTCAACCAAGTGAGGAATGAATTTGAAACAAGTGAGGAGAGCTATCAGTGTTAAAAAAGAAGAAAAAATATATATTTTTTATTTACACTCTGACACAATTGGGTGGCTGTCACAATTCATAGATGTGGAAGGAGCTGTCACTGAGCTGTCCGCTGAAGTGGACGCTCACCGTGCTGTAGTCCACCAACTTCAACTTCTCGAAGAAGAAGACTTCGGATGCTCTGGGCTTGATCTGGAGGTCCATCTCGCTCAGGTTCAACGTCTGCTTGAGGACCACCACGTCCGCCCCTTCCTCCTTCTCCCCCTCCTTGAAAGCCAGCCAGCCGTAGATCAAGTAGGTGGCCGCTCTGTCCACGGTGAAGATGTGATGTTGTCTTTGTTCGTTAGTCTCTAGGGAGAAATTGGAAAAGACACGTCGGTGTTCGCCACACTGCTAAATGCTCAAAATGGAAACGGAAGCATTACTTTGGACCGAACACGTGACGTTAACTTTGACTCTCCTGCTTGCTGCTCCGGCATCCTGCAAACAGACATTGAGCAAATAATGTCAGTTCTTTCTATTAGCGACATTATTGCTTACCAGTTAGCTCACTACCTACCTACCCACCCACTGGTCCGTTAAAATTATACACAGCACAGTGACTTGGTCAGAAACAAGTCCTACCCACCCACTGGTCCGTTAAAATTATACACAGTGACTTGGTCAGAAACAAGCGTGCCATAATAAGCCCACTAGGCGCCTCACCTGATTGCTGATGTTCAAGTGTAGGAGGAGTCCGGCGGCTGTTACTGCAGCCCCGAGCAGCAGCGCTCCAATCAGGGCGACGGCGCGTCCCATGCGCGCCCGCCGCTTGGTTGCACCCGGATTGATGTGCGCTGCCATGGTGAACTCTTCCAACGGTGACTCCTCTCCGGCCTGATGCTTTTCCATTGGCACTTGCGTTGACACTCATGCAGGTTGCAGGTATTTATAAAGGGTGTGACAGCCAGTCGCCCACACCAACACACTCACACACGACAGTGTCAGAATTAGCAGGAAGCCTTGTTGGGCAATAGAAAGGAAGAGGGAATACATGTCCGCCCCTGCAAATCTCACAAGTTATAATTGAAGCCTACAAGCACAGCGTCGCCGGTCCCAAAGGTTTTTATGACTTAATTAGGGGGTTGATGACGGAAAGCTCTTCTCAAACTGGTGCACGGCCAAGCGGGAATTACTTGGCTGTTCTTTTTTTTTTTTTACACACTTTCATTGTTGTTGCATTTACAACAGTGAAATTTGTTCTGTTTGCATCCTGTGGTAGTGCAAGATTAAAAAAAAAAAAAAGCCACTAAGTATTGTGTAATTTAGTAAATTACAATTCTCAAACAATTGTTTGACCTTCCTTTTTTGGAAGCGACGGAAGTACACAATCCCAAAATGTTTCTTTTTTAAATGAACCCCTGATGTATGTTATTAATTGAGAAAAACAAAAACAAAGGACACATTCGCTATAATGATCATTATATTTAGTTTGGTTTTAAACGTAAGATGTAACTTAAGTATTCCTTTTTGAAAAGCATTTTAATTTTAATGACAAAAATGTTTAGTTTTGTTTTTTACAATTATACTTTGTAGTTTTGAGTTATTTCATTCGTTTTCATGAACAATAATAAGTTTGCTTATTACACACGCCCCTTCCCTACAGCTTATCTGGCAAATTACGTGCATTTATTCGCCCATCAATTTCAGACAAAACTCACCTAAACCCCATACAATAAATCTTGCGAGTGTTTGTAAACATAGCAAATGTTGTTTTTGTTGTCAAGGTTTGTTAAAGGTTGCAAAAGTTTGCAAAGACGTTTGCCAGACATTCACAAACAGTTTTAACGGTTAGAGTTTTTCTCGTGGCAATTTTTTTTTAACATGTTCAAAATCACATGCAGACAAGAAAAAATATCTGGCAAACGTCTTTGTAACCTCGAACGAACCCTGACGATATACCAACGATCGGGCCACGCGCAAACAAACGTTCGCCGCTCGGTGAGATATGGACTTCATGTGGGGCATCGTCACTTTTGGCCTGCGTGTTTATGCAGCCGTTTGGAAAATTGGATGCGTGAAGACTTCAGCATGAGCCTCTGGGAGAGTGACGATCGCTTTTGAAACCAAAGGGATGTAGACAGTAAGTCTCAGGTTATATACAGTACTTCACACACTACTCATGACTTTCGGCCATCTGCTGTTTTTATTTTTCTGCATGGAAGTTATGTACTGTATCTTTTCCTTAGATAAATAACCAGGTCGATGTCATCAAACCTGTTTGACTGGTTTGCAGCAGGTAGGTGGTGGACGGAAACCACTGGTGCTGAGTAGCGGGCCCTGTGGCACACCGTTATTTTCATTTTTTTGTCGACACTGCCAGACTGCTTATCGGGAAAGCTGCTCTGCCCTACGCTCACCATCTTCTCAGCGACGGTTTCCAGCATGGTGCTCCAAGCGGTCAGCAAGATTTTAACCAAGAAACTTTGGCTGCGAGGCAGATGCGCTAACCACGTGCGGCACCAGTGCTCAGTCTGGATTTTAAAATTGGCGGCATTTTCACATGACACTATTCCCTTTTGCTGTGAGAAGCACTGATCTACAACTTCGCATGTCCGTCCAAATTACACCAGCGTCAAGATTTATGAAAAAGACGTGGTGGTTATTCGGTAGGCCCAAAACAAGCGGACCAGGAAATGGCGTGTGACATTATAAGTGAACGTTCTTGCACAAGGGGTGGTTTGCCATTAAACACAAAAGCACTTCGAGACATTCTTGCAGTGTCGCTCAAGTGCAACTGAACTGACTGAAACATAAATAAACCGGCGTCGGCGTCCCCTGCGAACTCTCACTCTCAGTGCCGCGTTTCAGTCTAAACGTGTTTACCCAAGACGATATCTCTGCACGATCTCAAGAGAAACTTCCTCCTACTTTCCTTTTTCCTTCTTACGCTTTCTCCACAACTTTACGTCAACACCCACAGCTCTTGGGCCTCCTTTGAAGTCTGCGGAGGTGACGTGTGCTGGGTTTCGTCACTTTGTTTTGCAGTTTTGCACTGAGTTATCAAGTCAGCAATCTGAAGTTACGACAGCAATTAGTCTTGCTACAGTCTGCCGATTCGGAAGTACCCTTCTAAGGTTGAACTAAATCCAAAACCGTGGTTTGGATGGAGAACTTTGTAATTTGTAACGTTTGCGATCTCGCAAACGGTTCAGTAAACTGTAGAAAGTGGAGTAGACGAAATGCGAGCCTGAATATTTTTCTTTTCCAATACAAAGTCCGCGCCCTGACTACAATGAGGCAGTTGATGGGAATCCCCCCCCCACACGCCTCCACATAGGCTCCCCCAAAAACTGACGTCATTTTGTGTTCGGGTATTTGCTTCTGTGTGGAAGAGCGGCCGGAAGAGATTGATTTGGAGCTTGTAATGCCATTTTAATTACTTGCATGTTATTGTATGCTAAGCGCTTTTGAAATAGATTGATTCATCGATTGACCCCACGTATCAATGGAAGACAAGCACGTTTCGTCACACTCAGCATGCTACCCATGTAGCAACCTTTGAGCCGGCCTTGAGGTCAATCGTTTTATGGCGGCAGTTTGTTTGTGCTTGGGGCAAACATTACTGTACACTGATTTCTTTTTTTCAATGTATTGTTTGCAAAAGCAACGTAATAAACGGTGGCAATTCATTAGAAGATAGCGTAAACTGATCTGAAAATGGATGGATGGTTCTCTTTAGGTGATTGCTTGAGTGAACAGGTCTGGAGGTAATTCGGCTTGGGTGTGGTCAATAAAAATGAATTGAAAAGGCCGCAGTAAAACCCCCATTAAATTCACGATTTAACAAGTGCTTTTCACACAGGGTCAGGTGGCTTTGAATATTTTTCTTTTCATTTGTTTGATAATCTTCAAACATTAAGTGGAAGGAAGGAAATGATGCAATTGATATTTTGTTTTTCCAGAAGGGATCATATACTTTATCTGTTCGTCCATCGAGCCATCTGTTGTTGTAGCGCCCACTAGCCTAACCCTAACCCTAAAGAAATTCTGACGTTTTTGAAGAACCAGCTTATCTTGTTCACTCATGAGCAAGCTCTGGTGTCGTTGCTGTATGATTGCCTTTGGTGCGTGGTGACGTTCATCCGGTCGTTTCAAAAAAGCGTTTTAGTGTACCGATACTTGGACCGGGAAGCCGCAGTGGAATTTTTTTGCGTCTAATTTGCTTTGGCTGTGGCACCACACAGATTCCCATCGGAAAGCAGGCCATGCGTTATTATTGGCCTTGTGCCCGAAATGATTGGTAACAGTGACAAACATGTATTAACACCTCCACTATAGCCAGGGTATTATCAAAAGTCTACAGACACTTGGGCACCTCATCCAGATCGTCTTAGAAACATGTAAGCTAATAATTGTATATTAACAAATCCATGTGGAGAGAGTGGACGTGGGCGAAGCAAAAAGCCATTACAGTGCAGGTTGACTCTGAGGTAGCTCAAGTATTTTTCATCCAAACCTGTTTGGCAACAAAGTAACTCAAAGCTATTTTTAAACTGTCATCATATTACAAATTAGCACAAAGGAAAAAGCATTTGATTTTCACAAAAGTCCAATTGAGATTGAAAAGCCATTTACAATCCAGGGCGATTGTGTCTGGAATCAGACAAAGTAAAAAAATTATTTTATCATTATACTCTATAAGTTAACACAAAAGCTAAATTGCGGCGATGTTGAACATGGACAAGCTGAAAGAAATGATTACAACACTTGGGAAACGGAATGTTTTGTCCAAGGCTGCTGAGAAATAAGTTTTCTTAATATAGTCATGTTATAAGTGGGCTCAACAGTTAAAAGCATTTGATTTTGATTTAGTGGAAAGTTTTGGGCAGATGAAAAAAAAAAAAAAACACAGGTACATAGCAGTGCAGGTCTGCATTCAGATTTTATTTTTGTCCAAACCTGTCTAGAAACAGACAAGCTAAAAAAAATGTGATTTGCACAAGGCATGTCCCATCCATCATGAGAATTCTTGCCGAGATTGGGCATGGGCCATGGAAAAAAAAAACAAACATTGCGATGCAGGTCAGGCAGCAAAAGAATTTTTTTTTTTTTTGTACACACCTGTTAATGTCGACAAACAGAAATGAACAGTGTGTTGACAACATATCAGGTGGAAGTGAGCGTTACATAAGCGATGGTGACCCACGCGAGCATACTTTCACTTTGGTATTCATTGTTGTACAGTGTACAGTAATGTTTAACTAACTTCCACAGATGAAGAAACCCGAGAGTGAGTCTCGATAGTGACACAAATAATGCGACGTGTCACACAAAATGTTCCGACAAACAGCCGTCAATGAGGTCGCTTTCTACACCTCAAACAAAGATTGATTGATAGAGGACATGACCTACTTCACTAGTCTCACAGTTATTAACACTAATTAGCTTGCTTCCTTAGATGGGATATAGGCCAACTAGATTAAAAAATAATAATAATAATAAACGAAACTTTTACGTCAATAGGCAAGCCAGTAAATATATGAATGTTCATTATCTGGCTACAGCTCCAGGGAAGTTAGCCAGATGGATTAATGAGCTACAACGGCAAGCTAAAATAGCAAAGTAGAGAACTGAGCTAAATACTTTTCCACAGTATATTAACATACAAAGATAGATATAGTAAATGGTTAGCTAACACAGATAAATAAGTTCGTAAAAGGGAGCTCACCGGCAAGCTAAAATAAATACGTACCCATAAATACGCAGAAGCATAAATAAATCACGAGCTAAAATAAATAGACGAGCAAATAATTGTTCGATGGGCTAATTAGCTAGCTGAAATTGATGCATCAACATGCCAGTTAAGATAGATGTCCGAACTAGCTGGCTAACACAGCTCGGTAAAAATTAGCGACTTGGGCTATTTAAACCAGGGGTCCCCAACCGCCGGTCCACGGACCGGTAGGTGTCCGCAGGGCATTTGGTACCGGGCCACACAGAAAGAACTTGCCTTAATTCCGTTTTATTTATTTCAGAAGATGAAATATGTTTTATTTTGAAAAATTACCGGATTCTCCGTTACATCCGTCTGTGTCACGCTTGACACACGTCAAGCCACGCTTCTCCGTCACGTGACCGATTACGCTTAAAAACAAAACGCCAGAGCTCGCAAAATGAGTAAAAAAACTGCTGGAGATCGCAAATGACGGCGGCCTTAAAAGTACGTTCGAGACAACTGGATGAAAGTTATGGCTGAATATTCTGAGATCGCCACAGTAGCACTGTTGCTATTTCCGACATGCTACCTGTGTGAGGCGGGGGTTTTCTGCAGCAACGGCGACTAAAACAAAATTACGAAGTAGACTTGACGCAAAACACACACTTGAGGCGTCATTGTCTCCTATTACCCCGAGATGAGACCGTCTGGTTGCAGAAAATCAAGCTCGGGGCTGTGGTGAGTCGTCATTTTCATGCACTTTGAATTTGCATTGTATCGTATTTTGAAGGCATTAAACATTACCATAGCGATCAGTGTTGAGGCCAGATTAGACGCTCCTTGTGTTTATTATTATATTTCGAAAACACCACAGTTTTCATGCAGCTCATACCATATTTTGTTGTATTATTTACGCCACATCTTAAATGCTGGTCCCTGAAAATATTGTCTGACATAAACCGGTCCGTGGGGCAAAAAAGGTTGGGGACCCCCGATTTAAACCATTTTGCATTTTAGACAGCACTAGACACTCGTGGATCTTTCCCAGTTGATTTCCAAGATGTTCCCACGTCCTTGAGTTTGCCTTGACTGACCTCCTCAAGGCGTTTTGGGTTTTCCTGGTTTCTTCTACCCTGGGGGTTCAAGGATAAGATCTGCCTGGACATGTTTGAAGGAAGTTCCCACAGTGTTTGTCTAATCTGTATCATTTGGTAATTTTCCACAGCTGTAATGCAAGTGCTGGTACACACTTTGTAGGTTGAAAAAGCTTTGGATTTTATGGGTTGCTGTGCTTGTGTTTTTCCATGTTTCTGTTGCGTCGACTGACTTCATGTTTGAGATAATGCTACAGTTTGTGGTGGATATACATTTTGAGCGCTATATTTGGTTTAGAATGAGAAACGCTGTCCTTGCCTTTCCTTGTTAGTCACATTGTAGAATATGACTTGAGCAAAAGTTTTTAAAAACCTTCCATTTATGTTTATGGATTCAACAAAATGTTTTTAATGTACGTTATACTTTGTGGGCAGGGTGGCCAGAGGTCAGCATATCCCACATTCCCCCCAAAAAATGTTTCTTAAAGAGGAACCACAACCCAAGATGTCAAAACTTTTATTTTAACTATCATAAAATATGCGTATCTTATCGTCTTTATAGTATTTATTTTAAGGAATGCTTTTTAATCATCATAGCATCTCGCTTACTCTGACTGAACCCCACTCACCCATTTTTAATATGCTTATATTTATGTTTTATAATTAATATTTATTGATATACTTTTTGTTCTTCTACCTTTCATAATTTTGCTGCTGCAAATTGTGAATTTCTCCATTGTGAGACAAAGTTTTTCTTATCTTATCTCACGTTGGCAGCCATTTGTAACCTCTGTCTTTTTAAAGTGTGAATGTGCCATATTTGACATTGATTCGTTCTGAATCCAGCCACATTAACGGTATAAGAGGGTGTGCACACTTATGCAACCACATTCTTTCAGTTGAGATTTTTTTTTCTTTCCTTCTCAAATAGATGTTTTTTTTTTTCAATTGAGCAGTCCAGGATAAAAAACAAAAAGCCACACTAAGAGTACATTTTAAAATCATTCATCATAGCCTTGATTTTTTTTATTTGGTAATTGTACCGGGGTGTGTAGACTTTTTATATCCACCATGCATTTTATTTAGGAAATGTAGTGGAGTAAAAGTAAATGTTGCCAGGAATATAAATAACAATTCGAACTACAGATATGTAAATTCTTCTTAGGTACGCTAACAAAGTGTTTGTACTCTGTTGCATCACAAGACTGGCTGCTGTTTTTGTTAGCAACTGGGCTCCTTTATTTGAGGGAGGCTTTTATTTTTAGTCGATGATGCAGCCGGACACTATTTAAAGAAATCGGGTGGAATGAACAAAAGTCTCTATCGGATTGTCTGCGGTCTTCAGAACTCACAGCGTCCCCCCAGCAGGTAGTTGAGGCCCACCGTCACGTTCTTGATCTTAAAGCGTCCGGTGGATTGTAGGTCCAGCTCGGCTTTGTCTCCGGCTTGCAGGTAGGCAACGGCGTGGTGCACCTCGCAAGCCTCGTGCTGGCGCGCCAGGCGGAAGGCACACAGTGGGGCCGCCCTGCCTGCTGCACGTAGCCTCAGTGTACCGTTGGCGCCCCGCTCCAGGCTCCGGTAGCACACATCTGCGTAGAGAACGTAGGGCCCGGCGCAACGCACCGCGATTTTACTGTGCCGCTCGTCCGCCAGGTGCATCTGGTGGCTGCTGCGGACGTTGTCGAAGCGCAGCGTGGCGTTAGCTAAAATGTCTGCCGAGGGTCAAGAAAACACGGACAGGGACAAAGGAGGTTCTGTGATTTTGTGTTGTACGATTCCAAATTGTTGTGTAACTTGGGGGCGGGGGGCATTCGGCGGCAGTGCGTCTCAGTGGATCTCAATTCAGACAGTATTTTTTTTTTTTTTTGGCTTTTTCTTTGGCTTTTGGTGACAGAACATGAGAAGACAAGCACAAGAGGCACAGGAAGTTGAGTCACTTCAAAACGGTGAGTCCCTTTATTAGGGCTGCGAATAACGATTATTTTATAAACGACTAATCGGTCGATCAATCAAATCAGATTTTACATAATCACATTGTAATTCAGTTGCATAACAGACAATGATACTGAAATACTTTTACAACCCCCCCCCCCCCAATAATCTAATAACACAGTACATGTGGAATGCTACTGGATCACCGAAAACCCATCTTGAGTCGATTTACTTTATTTTACTTTTACAATTTTAATCCACCCATTTGACAGTGAACTATGTTAAAATGATACCAACACTGCCAGTGAATGTTATTTCCATTGGGGGGGGAGGGGAAATCCCAAATCTTAAATCATTCGTAATACAGACTATCGCAGCTCTTACAATTACCACAGCAGTTGATTGACAGCCGGCATGTGACACTGACTGTTCACCAATCATTAACCAAGTGGCAAACGATTCATCAAAATCTGCTGACTCACCCGAGATCACATCAAACTGGATGTGCATGTCGTCTCGCGAGGCCTGTGGAGGAATAAGGCACAAGTTTGATTTCATTACGTCACACGTCCCTCCTACACGTTCAATGGAAGAACCGCAGATCCGTACGACATTCGTGGAAACACCTTGGGCTTTTTTTTTGTATGTTTCTGTGTATTATTTGAAAGGTCATGCCACCACCAAAACAAAAACTGTCCGAGGGTCCTAGTGAGCTGATTCATAACCGAAGAGAGAGTGGATGGAACACACCCACACATTTTGAGTCAGCTGGGTCAGCAGTCCCTTTTGACTTCGAGTGGAAGTCTGCACTGAAATGAGGCATGAGGACAAATTGTGCCGGTAAATCCGCGCCCCCTTCTTCTGATCACATTTAGGTTTTTTGCACTCTATGTTCAGAGACACGACCAACATATTCTCAGGCAGGGGCGCCCAAACTCTTTGGACCGAAAATCCACTTTTCGATCAACCAACCCCCTGAGATTCGACGCCGTCACCGCCCACTCACTTATACACTCAAGCCGTGAAGAGCAACAGCGTGACGCTGAGTCACATGACACAATTTTGCCGTCTGGTAACGATCGTCGCTCACGCGTACCGTTTTAAAATGCTTCTCTCGGCCCTCCAGATTCCCATTCTTTGCCCGTCCCCTCTGTGAATTGTACAAAACAAACTCTGAACGAGAACAATGAAGACGATTAAAATATATTGCGCAATCACAAGCTGCAATTGCACACTGCCGAGCGCTAACAACTTTCGTTGACGCAGTCTCACGTCACCGGAGGTTAAAGATGGCCTGCTTTATTTGATTTTCTTTTAAAAATACTTTTGGTGAAAGTGAGGCTGATAGAATGATTAGGGCGCAGTGTGCATTAACACAAAAAAATATATTACTAGCATGCACAGAGACACAAATGTTTTTTTTTTTGTTTTTTGTTTTTTCTCCCTCTCCACCTCGGATCGACTTGGGACCGGTCCTTGATCGCGATCGACTTAATAGGCACCCCTGTTCTTACTTAGGCATCTGAACAAGGGTGTGTGGACTTTTTATATTGCGGTCAGTACTCGTTTGCTTTTGTAAGTTGAGGGGTTCGTTGTTGTTAGTGGATAGCTCTACTTTACGAATGACAAAAGGAGAGATGGAATCCTTTCATGAACTTTATGAAAAGGGAAAAAAAAACGTCTGCACCTCCGAACGGATGAACGAGAACACTTACTGCTTTTCTTCAGCCAATCAAATACAAGCAACATAAAATGTTTCAGCAATTATTAAACAGAATATCATTTAGGTAACTGTAACAAAGGAACATAATGCTCAAATATAAAATGATAATAATTAATAACTTAATATAAGCTTACACTTTTAGTTAGCTCAAGCGGTTCAGTCAGTTCTTCTACTTAAACCTTTTTTTCTACCTAAGTACAGCCTGGGTACTTTTGCCACCTCTACTTTTACTTCCACGCGAACTGAAATCATCCTCCTACAGTGTACAGTACACAGGCATTTATGAGGCGATGGTTTGTGTTACTCACCAGCTGCTGCAGATCCCAGTAAGCGTAGAATGTGACCGCCAGGCAGGCGACCACCACGAGGCTCTGCGCCGCCAAGACCACCACCACGTTCGTCAGTCTCTTGGTGGTCCGCGCCCCCAACTGCGTGGCCAGATCGCCTTGTTCAGCATACATCCTTCTCCACTTCCTCCTCGTCTGCATCCGAGCTCAGAAGTGGGGTGAGGCGTCTTTTTAAGGCGCACGGTAAGGGATGACAGGAAACACGTGTGTTCTGTGAAATGTTATGTCAATAAACCATAACGTAGAATTCCTCCTACACAAAGAGGTAATCGGATCTTGATGGAAACTAAACAAACATAAAAGTTATCATGTTTAAAAGTTTCATTTTGTTGTATGCTTGGCTCACCTCGGGGGTGTGTGCTCTCGCAGCTTGTACACAACGGAGCGCAGAGAATAAGATAAGAAAAGAAAACCTTTATTTGTCCCACAATGGAGACATTTGCAATCTACAGCAGCAAAATTGGAGGGGGGCGGGGGTGGGGCAGAAAAGGAAAAATAAGTATTGCATTTGCATATTGAATCAAGGCCAAATTGAAGGCTCGTCTTGGTCTAATATCGGAGGGCCTGCCGAAAAGCGTGGCATGCAAACGAGAGAGAATGTTTTTCTGGTATGTGACTTATAATTCGCATATGCTCCCAATAAAAGTTTGGCATGGAGCGCAGAAGTCGAGTTTCAGTTGGAGAAGCGATCAGTGAGTGGCTTCATCGATAACTGAGCTCCCTGACGGCAGCAGACAATCTCTTCCTGAGTCTGTTTTTCCAATTTGTTCGAGTCATATCTCTGACAGACCTTGACTTTTATCCGAACCATATCAGCCAGGGGTGTCAAACTCATTTTTTTGTTCCGGTCCACTTTGGAGTTACGGCTTCTCTCGGAGGGCCGATGCAAAATCTCAAATTTATTTATTACCCATGACAATTTGACATTTCGGTACAGATTTCAGCGAGGATCATGAAAGTTGACACACATGATTTGCTCCCGCGGGCCACATAAAGTGATGTGGCGGGACGGATCTGACCCCTGGGCCTTGACTTTGACACCCGTGATATAGGCTATATACGGTACAATGTGTGTGCGTGTAGAGAGAGCTAAACACACATGTATGTATGGATGTACACACACAAAATTTCTGTGTATACAGATGAAAAAGTGGATTTTCACCTACTGAAGGTTGGTCTGGAACATATCCCTTCTGATAAATGAGGTTTCACTGTATGCTTTTTATCCATCCTTCCATCCATCCATGCATTTTCCGATCCGCTTTATCCTCACGAGGGTCGCGGGGCGTGCTGGAGCCTATCCCAGCTCTCTTTGGGCAGTAGGCGGGGGACACCCTGAACCGGTTGCCAGCCAATCACACGGCACACAGAGACGAACAACCATCCACTCTCACACTCACACCTCGGGACAATTTAGAGTGTTCAATCAGCCTGCCATGCATGTTTTTTGGAATGTGAGAGGAAACCGGAGTACCCGGAGAAAACCCACGCAGGCCCGGTGGGGAGAACATGCAAACTCCACACAGGGAGGCCGGAGTGGGAATTGAACCCGGTACCTCTGCACTGTGAAGTCGACGTGCTAACCACTGGACCACCGGGCCGCCATATGCTTTTTAAAACCCCCTATAAAACAATTTTTAAAAAGATCTCTTAAAAAAGATGCACCACGGGACGGGCATGAACAACGATTCTCAATACACAGCGAGGACAAGGATGCTGCCTGTACATGTATTGTATTGTGTGGACATGTAGCGGCATGACGACAGAGTTGCGGTTGCGCTGGGGTCGGTAGAGTGCCTGTGTGGTTTGAGTAAAACACCTGCTGAGTACAAACGAAACAGGTGTTCGAAATGAATGTGGGAAAGGACCTGTCGCTGGCTTTTAAAACTAACCCCTCACCCCCCCCCAAAAAAAAAAAGAACTGAAGCTTTCACTGCATAAATGTCAACATGAAGCGCAATGTGAAACGACCACAAGACTTTGAACCTCGAGAAAAAAAGAAAGTGTTTCTAGTGATACAGTGTGCAGTCAAGTGCATGTCTTCGCAGCGCTTCACTTTTTATTTCCCCACTTTTGGTTACAGCTTTATTCCAATGAGGAATAAACTTTTTTTTTTTTCAGATGATGTCTGAATGGATGCAAAAGTGCTGCTTGTGTCTGTGTGTCATCTCCGGTGTTCTTAAAACTGCCTGGGCTGCGCGGAAGGAAAATAGCTTAATGTTGCAAAAACAAACATGGAATGGAGTATCAAAAAAAAAAAGAAGAAGAAGAAAGGGTGTTGCAATTTGTCAATTTCCGGCTGGTGATTTTCTTTTTTAAGAGATGGGCATTAAGTTGGGTGCTGGTGTCAAATAGAGTGGAAGTCACTGGTTGAGAATGTATTTTTCCATGATTAACGGTTGAGTCAAATAGTATTTACTTTTGGTTTTAGAGCCGCAAAGAGAAGAACAACAACATACAAGGACGAGGACTTAAGTGTGACAACAATCTCCCGAAAAACATCTTAAAATGTGACTACACCAAGTCTCCAAACAGCGAGTGTGGGTGGGAAGTGTTCTTTGGTGTGATGAAAACACAAGTGCCGGACTTCAACTCAACCTGGAATAAAATGTTCACCGGAAAAAACAACAGACAGGTGAAATTAATGTTTTGTTTAATTTTGAAGATGAGCCCCCCCCCTCCCCTTCACTGTTCAAGTCTGTGATGTCAGTAGCTTAACGGCACAGTATGGCGACTTTCCTCTCACTCACACACACACCAACACACACAAAATTCAGCAATATTATTATTATTAACACATGAAGTGTGTTCTAATGTACTTCATTTAAATATGTACACTTGTCCTTTTTTTTTTTTTTTTTTTTGTCACCGCTCTGACAGCAATCATAATGGCGGCTGGTCGGCACATTTCCTCCTTCTCCTTAAGAAGTCCATTAAGTCCACCAAGAGGAAAAAAAAAAGCAACAAAAGAGGCGAGTTCCGCCCTGTAAACCCTGCCCCTCCCACCAAATCAGGGGTGTGGCAGGTTAATGCGGTCCTCCACAAATGTGTTGTCGGGGCCGTGGGCCTCGGTGCACTGCTTGACGGCGGCCATCACGGCGGCCAGGCGTCGGTCCAGAGCGGCCAGGTGCGGCTCTGCCAGGACGGGTCGGATGGGGTCGAACGCCAGCGCCTGCCGCATGGCTGCACTCAGGGCGCCGCCCCGCAAAAGGTTGAGCCGGTTCCAGGTGGACACCCGGATCCTGCCCAAAGCCGTGGTGGCGTATTTCATTTTTTTTTGGGTGGGGAGAAAGATAGGAAAAGCAAGAGTTGAAGGCTGTACTCACATGCAGCACTGGTTGAGCGGCGCGAGGATGCTACGCTCGTCCAGAGCGGCATTCCCAAAGCTGAAAAGACAGATGAGGAAAGATAGGACACAATTTAATGGGTTTGTGCTTGTTGCGATTTTTTTCCCGCTGCCCGTTGGAAGCAAAGACATCCATCCATCTATTTTCAACACCGCGTATCCTGAACAGGGTCGCAGAAAGTTGCTGGAGCCAATCCCAGCTGACTTGGGGCGGAAGGCGGACGACATCCTGAACTGGTCGCCGGCCAATCGCAGGGCACATATTGCCATTCACAACCACAGCGTCACTTTTACCCGTGTCAATGACACAGCATAATATATTTATTTAGAGCAGGGGTGGCCATTACGTCGATCGCGATCGATGGGTAGATCGCGGACTGGTCCCAAGTCGATCGCGAGGGATGTAGAGGACAAAAAAACCCAAACAACTATTTGTATGTCTTTGTGCATGTTAGTAATACATTTTTTGTGTTGATGTACACTGCACCCTAATGATCCTAGCAGTCTCATTTTCACAAAAAGCATTTTAAAAATAAAGCAGGTAAATCTTTCACCCATGGTGGCGCGTGACCTGCGTCACCGCAAGTTGTTAGCACTAAGCAGTCTGCAATTGCAGCTTGTGATCAGAGCTGTTGCGCGATATCTTTTATCGTTATCATTCTTCGCATTCAGAGTTTGTTTCGTGTCCATTTCACCGAGGGCACGCGCAAAGAATATGAATCTAGAGGGCCGAGGGAAGCATTTTAAAACGGTACGTGTGAGCTACGATAGTTAACAGGCTGCAAAAGTGCGTCGCGTGCCACGGTGATGAATAGAAAGCGTATCGCTAAGAATCCAGAGTAAACTTGGTAAGCCTCCCACGGAGGGTCGCAGTCCAAAGAGTCGAGGAGCGAGCGCGAACCTCTTTGCGTTGTCCAGCAGGATGAGCATGCTGGCGCCACCGTCATCCTGGAAACTCTCATAGTGATGGCGGTCGGCGTTCCCGATCAGATAATCGAAGACGGCCGTGTCGATGACGTCCAGCAAACGCGGTCCCGCGTCGTACGGCGCCATCTTCTTCACCGCGGAGCAGTAGCTCTCGTCGTACTCCCACCTATGAAAGACCCGACGACAAATCATACAATGACAATTTTTTTTAGGGCACATTAGTGTTCAAGAACATATCCCAGCCGCCTTCCTCTTTTTCTGGAATAAATGTTTCGTAAGATGAAAATACTTTGACAGTTTTTTTTTTTTTTTCAAAACAAGTATTATAATTTTATTATTTGTTTTATTTCAATATGAAATGTTTCTCTGCATTTCATCATTTTAAATTCTGTTTATTGGACATCAGTTCCAGACTAAGAAACTCATTTTATCAATGCAATGATTTTAAATGAAACGAAATCAATTCAGTGTATGTCATTCAAATTCAGTATTTCAGTGCAATTGCTCAAGTTTAGCAATTCGGATTCAAATAGAAATGATTCAAATTCAGTTTCAGACCATAGAAATGTACTTAAATCCGTTTTTTTTCTATTAAAATAACATTACAATTCAACACTTCTATTTTAATATTACAAGTAATGAATTGCCTTAATTTAAAAAAACAATAGAAGCTAGTTCATTTTATTTTGGGTATTTTTTTTATTTTATTACTATGGTGAAATATAAATTTTAACATAAGTTTCATTTTCTTTGTAATGCAGTGTAATGTTGACATATTTCATAGAATATTTATTTTAGGTTTTTTTTTAATGTATTATAATAGTTTATTAAATTTAACATTTTTTTAAAATTAGGAATTGCAATATATTGAAATATCTCTTCAGTATTACATGTATTTACTTTATGGTTCCATTGGTTCTCTTAACTTCCAACAAGGTGTCCTTTTTTTGGGGGGGG
>NW_017806175.1:4510498-4589609 GCF_001891065.2 Hippocampus comes | reverse complement strand
GGTTCCCTCTCTTGCGTCAAAGGCCCACCTGGCAAGCTTGCCCTCTCGGTACGTTCGTCCCCAGGGGTGTCGGTGCTTCTGCAGCGGCCACACGTCGGGGAGCCACAGCGTCAAGGATCCCTCCATGACGTCGCCCTGGCCGCACGCTGGCTCACTTTCCCGGCAGTAGTAGCACTTCCCGTAGAAGCACGTGTTGTTCCCCTGCGTCAGGAAAGTGCTGAGCAATTGCTCGCTGGCAACCGGCTTGATCTCCGTGCGCAAGTTCACGTGCCTTCCCACCACCAGGGGCGCTCTCCGAAAGCCCAGGATCCTATAGCGGAGGGACATTGAGGTGACCACGATCGTTGCCGTGACGATAAGCTCGACTGACGCACCTGTCCAGGTGAAAAGCGGCCACCTCGGCGTTGTGACGGTCGTAACCGGCGTATGGCTCCCCTTCCACCACGTAGTCGCGACTGTATCTGCCAGACGGGAACAACAAAACAGCTTTGTGAGCCACTAGCACATGTGGCAGACATTATATCATCATGTGTTTGTGATAATAAGACAAAAAAAAAAAAAGATGACAGTAACTGCAGAACAACAAATGTGTCAAGTGACGCCAAAGAAAAATGGTGATAATAAGCACAGAACGAGGAATATTGTGATGAGGAAGTGGAAACAGAAAAAAAATGCGAGTCCCGTTGAGCCAAAGAAAAAAAAAGGGAGATATCACAGGAGAACTGCGTCAGTGATAAGCTTGACAAAAGCATGCCAGCCAAAAAAAAAAATGTGTCACTGAAAACAAGACAAAGTGAAAATTGTCAATCATAAACTTAGAAGTCGAAACGTTCGTCATAATAGGAAAAGTTGTGACGATAAACCATAAAATAGAAAGGGCAATAACCATATAACTAAAATGGCAGTCAAAATATAAGGAAAATAGTAAGGCGTAGAAAAAAAAGTAGTGTGTTTCCGGTAACCATAACACAAGAAATGTGTCAGTCATAAGAAGCACAGAGAAGAATGGTGACATTATCCACAGACAATAAAACAATCAGAACCTTTGAACAAACAGTGGAAGTCATAAGGCAGCGATAAAAAAAAAAAAATGCAGCTGAAGAAAAACAGCCAGTCAGCAGAAGGAAAAAAAAAAAAACGGTGACCACGTCACAGAGCAACAAATGTGACAGTGGTAAACAAAATGAGCCGCGGATGATGTCACTAACCTCTTGGGTTTGAAGACCACCTTCTGCCCCCCGTCCAGCACCAGCAGGGCCTTGAGCTGGGTGCCCTTGTAGCCCACGTCGGCGCGCTCGATGCGGGCTTGGCTGAGGGCGCCCAGCACGGCGGCCAGCTCGGGCGCCTCCTCGGGGTACACCTCTCGAGGGCCCACCCACATGCTGGCGATCTCCCACGGGGACTGCAAGGTGTGCACAAGGCGGGCGCCCCGCGCCAGCGCCAGGCCGGCCTCCATCTAATCGACAAACGCCACATTTATTATGAGCGGGTCGCAGGAAGATGGGTTCCCGTGTAGCGCGAGGCAGCCAGCGACCTTGCGAAAGGCCCTGAGATCTCGCCTGCTGGCCGCCGAGCCCTCGCCGCCGTCCAGCAGGAAGATCTTGGCCAGGCCCAGCAGGAGGAGCACGGCGCACAGGAGAACCACGCGCTGCTTCAGCTTCATCTCCGCACCTGCCGCCGCCTCACCCCCCACTCACAGCCTCAGCCTTGCCGCGCCGCCCCCCCGCCGGCAAAATGGCGGCCGCCTACGGGGAGAGAGGGGAAAATTCACAAATCCGCGCCATTGATTTTCTTTGGCGCCCCGGGGACATCCGCTGCTGCGTGCCGCCGCTCCAACAGATGCCATGCCCTAATTGAAACGACGACACCACTGACAGGCGTCAGTGGCGTCATCTTGAATATTGCAAAGACTGATCGTACAAAAACAAAGTAGGTGGTGCATTTAAATGTACAATGCAAGTCTTTTTGGTTTGTTTTACAGTCAACTTCAGAGCTGCCGGCCTCAAGAATGTTTTTCCGAACAATTTATCTGAATTTCAAGATACTGTATTACATTTTGTGCAATGTGAAAACAGCTCCTCCCCCTCTTTTCTTTTTTTTTCCCAATGCAAAAACTCAGACTGATTAATTTTGATTAATGTCTCAAAACAATTGATGAGCAAAAGTTGTCGATGAATTTGATAATTGACGAAAAGTTGATTAATTGCTGCAACTGTAATAACATCTTACTTTTTAACAAAAACGAATGAATGTTCAAACGGCTTTAGATACTCGCGTTATAAAATTGCACTAGTGGACATTGAGCGATTCACTTCGCAGCCAGATGTCAACTAGCACACGTGCGGCGCTACCAGTGTGTCAAATTGTCATACAGTTGTGTGAAAAATGTTGCGAGTAAGACACAATCGTTCTACTAAAACAGCTTGAGCGTTTATTCGATAACCTGCTTCAGGTCCATGTACGAGTACACGATGATCGCTAGTAGTTAGACTTCTAGTGCACATTTATGTCAGTAGTCACATATATCCAACTAGTATGCCCAAATGTCATACAATAAATGGAAAATGTAACTGACAACTCCATGCTACTAGTACTAGATTTTTTTTTTTGTATTAGTGACATAAAATTCTATTAGTTAACATCGTGCTCTACACAAGTAGAACGGCAAGCGAGCAGGTGTCAGCTAGTGCAAGAGTTGTAACGTGTTACCTCCACTAGTATGCCTAAGTGGTCCTAATATTATACACAAAAGGCCACGCAGTGATGGAAAACAATACTAGCGAGATAACAGTTCCACCAGTGCGGATAGAAGGGCGTACTACTATTAGTAATGAATGTTCAATACATTTGCCCTGAGTGAATAAGAGAGCCACGCAGGCAAAAGCTCACCTCCTTTTCCTCCTCCTCCCCGTCATCGTCCAGACACACAATCGCTCTTTCATTACTCCAGTGTTGTTTCTATGCATGCGAATGGCCTTATAGATTTCAAACCAAAGTGGTAAACAGTTGCTGTATGGTTAGCAGCTGTGCCGTTTAAACGTAACTATCTCCTTTTGGCCAACCTGTGTTGCTCTTCTGTATGGATTACTCCAGTGTTGTTTCTATGCATGCGAATGGCCTCATAGATTTCAAACCAAAGTGGCAAACAGTTGCTGTATGGTTAGTAGCTGTGCCGTTTAAAGGTAATCTCCTTTTGGCCAACCTGTGTTGCCTCTTGCACCTGGCTGTGGAAGCTAGAAGCTAAGCTAGTTAGCGAGCTAACGTCATCGTTCATGTTCTCTCTCACCTCGCGTCCATACGCTGTCCGCAGTTTTTCGGGGGCGAATCGAGCAATTAAAAGATGCTAATTGAGCAATTCCACTCCCGGATATGATGTGTCGGTCAGTCGATGCTGCGCGGGAGCCCTTTTAGGCGGTTACGGTTTGCTTCCTCCGGCTGCGGTCGGTTCGTTGATGCTCGGTGCCGTCCACTTTTGAAACATTCGCTGCTTCTTCCCTTACTGCCTCCAGGGAGCGCTGTCGGACCAAGAGTATCGGGCATTTCGCACGGTACGTTCAAGAAACATCGGATTTTATAGACTCGTACGTGGAGCGTTATGAAAAGCATCATAGCATTTTGAGAACGGTTTCTCCACACACACACGAACGTACACATGGACAGTTTCAGGTGGTATTTTTCAAAGATAAATATTCTTGAAATTATGATTATTATAATTTCAAAATAAAAAGCTAGCTATTAATTTAGAAATATTGTGCTTGTAACTTGTAGTGCAAAACTGCAATGCATTATATTGGCAGTGTTTTGTAAAGCAGTATTCTAGGAAAAGAAAGTGTTAATTTTATTCTAAATACATAAAAATATTAATTGTTGGTACTGTATCATACTGCTACTTTAATCATTCAAAAAATGCTGAATAGTTGCTGTCAATTTAAAAATATTGTAAAAATTGTTTTTCATTGTAAAACGTTTATAAAATATTCACGAACATTCATTCTCAAAAAGTCTAAAAAATAACGTATGATTTAACGTTTGCTGCTGTAAAACTGTTTAGGTATGTTAAAAAAACAGCTAAGAAAAATTCACCTTCAATACATAATTTCACAATATTTATTGTGATTGTAGTTTGCACTGGTCAAATGCAATGCATCATCCCGACAGTCTAACATTTTATCAAGATATTAAGAAAAAGTTAAACATTAGTACAGCATAAAAATGATTGAACATTGATGAGACAAAGAGCTGCAGCCAAATGTGTAGAGTAAAAAATAGGGCAGAGTGTTTATTGGTTCTCGGTGTTCACACCGGTGAGCACATCACTCAGCAGTGAGGTCATAGCGCTCACCCTCACCCACACCAAATACCCACACACACCAAATACCCACCCACCCACACACGGCGGCATGTACACATCTGCATTGCCAACTTTTTGTCAAATTGTGGGTGGCAAACTCTCGCTCAGAAGGCAGGATTCATTCACAGCATGGAAACACATTGACCACATCATGTATTAAAAGATCAATTTATGGTGTATGTGTGGTGTTTTGTGAGAGGACAGGGGTCCCACCTTAAACGGAAAGAGCGAGAAGGGTATTTTCACGACTTGCCAATGACTCAAAAGTGACATGAGAGGCTGGGGACGGAGGCTTGACATTTGAGTGCCCCCCACCCTCCACCACCACCCACGTGAACAGTCATTGTGTGAATTGTGATTGGCAGGTGGACTGAAAGTTGTGTGACCCTAAACAGTACATTAGTGGTACACAAAAACAAACAACTCACAATAAGCGCTTTTTGTAAATTGAAAATTCCTAGTATGATTGAAAAATAACCCCCTGCCCTCCATGTACAAAAAAAAAAAAACCCTTCTGCATTCTGTCCAAACCTTCAATTAACATTAGTCAGTTCATCGCTAACCACGACCGCAATGCATTTGAAATGTTTTTCTTGTCGATTCACCATTTACAGGTGCTCAAAATGGCTGTCTTTTCGAAACGCTAAAACAATCAATCCGTTTTCTCTGTTGTGCTTGTCCTCATTCGGGTTGCAAATGCATTGTGGTGATGTCTCAAAGACATAAAAAGTCCCTGCGTCCCTCAGTCTCATTCAGAGCCTCTTTTTCTTTTGTTGTTGTCCCAAATAACCAAACGCTCACCCAGGAACCGCCGTTTTTCGCTCGGCCTTCAAGTCACGACGCAGATGATTGATTCACAGCTGCCAGTGGCTCAAGTAAAAATATATATTTAGATATATATATCTATATGCATACATGTACATACAGGCATGCAGGATACTGCCGAGCCTGGCTTTGGTTTCCTCATTTTATCTTCCACAGGATCGTCCGACTTGTGTGACCAAGTCTGCTGATTTTGTTTGGGCTTGTTAACTTTAGCTGGCGAGATTGTTGGGTTTACTTGTTGGGTCTGTGAAGTGCATTAGTGGGAGGGAGCTCACCATAGGCAGATGATGTAAACGTGCGCATGTAAACAGCCATTTTGAAAGCACTCAACACCCAAACGTGCTTCTTCACTGGCGCACAACATTGGTAAGGTGCGGATGCAAACGCTACAACTGAGAGGTGGGGCGTAAAAAATAATACGCACCAAAAAATGCAAAGGAGGAAAAGAACATGGATGTAGATCAGTGGCATCTGAGTTGCAATTTAATTTGTTCCATTTGTAATTTGGGACAGAACTATTATTACCATTCAAATATTCCGTTTTTAATATTTTGATGTAAAGAAAGAACAGCACCCCGCCCAAAAAAAAAAAAAAAAAAAATCCATGTTAAAAAAAAAAAAAATCTGTGGAAAAATAATTAACATTTCCCAAAAATATGTAAGAAAAAATCCATGTAAATTCAGTGACTCATATGTTTTTGAGGTTTCGGTTTGGAGAATTGAAAAAATGCAACATCATAAAGAATTCAGTGCATTTCTTTTAAAGACACTCACAGAATTTTTCTATGTTGAACGTTTTACTTGTCAATTGCTTCAAACAAGAATTTTATATTTACAAAAAATCAATTAAAAAAAAACGCATTCAATTTAGATGTACACAATTATTCAACAATGATTTTCTTGATGGATTTAACAAATTTTTTTTAACAAAACATTTTTAGATAGTTTTGTACAGATTTTATTTACACTGAATATTTGAGATTTTCAAAGATTTTTTTTTATTGTTTCGAAATTTTTTAATGTCTTGTATAAATTGATGGTTAAAAAAGGTTGTGTGTGTGTGTGTGTTATATATATATATATATATATATATATAGTTTTTTCACAATTGTTTTAAACAGATATTTTTTCGATGTTAAGTTGTGTTACTTTATATATATTTTGACTATTTTGAACTCTATCCTTTTTAAATTTTAAAACGGAATATTCTAATGGTATTTTCGAAATTCAAATCTAAACTCAAACGACAGATCTACTTTCATGGTACGAAACACAGCAAATGTAACAGTTTCAAATTCGATGTAACAGACACAATGTGCAATCAGTCTACTGCGTGGTAATACTGTGTCATCTGCACTGACTCTCTCCGCAAAACAGAAGAAAAGCATAACACTACTTTTTTTGTCAAAAAAAAATAATCAACTCAACTCCGGGTAGCTTTAGAGTCCACGGCACAGACTATCTGCTTCACAGTCTGCTTGTTGTTCTGTTGCCAGCCCAAAGTTGTTAAAATGGAGGAAGCATCCAAGCGGCGTGTTGTAGCTTAGATTCTGGGACTATCGTACCTGGGTGGGGTGACAGATGCGCCTACCCGCAAACACATTATATGTACAAAATACTTGACAAAAACAATGGAAGGCTGAGGGGCTTCTAACTTAAAAAAAAACAAACAAACAAACAAAAAAAAAAAAAACAGACGTACAAAAAATGCTTCACAGTCTGCTTGTTGTTCTGTTGCCAGCCCAAAGTTGTTAAAATGGAGGAAGCATCCAAGCGGCGTGTTGTAGCTTAGATTCTGGGACTATTGTACCTGGGTGGGGTGACAGATGCGCCTACCCGCAAACACATTATATGTACAAAATACTTGACAAAAACAATGGAAGGCTGAGGGGCTTCTAACTTAAAAAAAACAAACAAACAAACAAAAAAAAAAACCAGACGTACAAAAAAAAAAAAAAAAAAATTCAGGAAGCGACCAATTAGTGGAGCCCTTATGCTTGATCATAGTTTCCCCCCAAAAACTGTGAGCCAGGGTACAGAAATGTTTTGAATGGCCCCAAAGTGAGTCTTCTGAGCACGGGAGAAAGGGGACACCCATTAAAAAAAAAAAAAAGGGGTATGGGGGGGGAGACAAATCTAAATAAAAAGGAGGGGATGAGCTCCGTCTGATTGGTGAAAACCAGTCCAATTGCCCAATCAGACATGAGAGCAGTGGTGCGCTTCCTTGTTCAGTAGTCGAAGACCGTAAATCCACAAACACGTAGACACACACACACATAACGCAGGGTTCTCGATTAAGGCAGTGGTGGCAGGTGAGGCTGCAGTGAGGCCAGGGGGCGGCGGCAATGCGTTCATCGGGCAGTGAAAGCTCCAAGTGGTGGTCATAAAGCTCCACCGCCTCCTTGTCGGGCCGCTCACTCAAATGACATCAGATTGGCTGGCACCTGCATGAGTAAATATTGGGAAAAACCCCCCGAAAAAAACATTTCCTGCATTATCAAACACCTCATCGGTTAAGTTATTATGTTTGATTGCTAAATTAATTAGGCTCTCGGTGCTTATAATGCTACAGATAAATACGTCACCGACACCAGCGGTGCCGAACAAAGTCGGTGGTCCCAACAAGTGAAAAGGCGAAATAAGGAAAACGAACGACGGGTTATATAATACGTCTGAGAGCCGTGAGTGATGCAATAAAAAAATAAAAACAATTGTGACTGACGGGATTCTTCCGACACTGAAACATTACAGATTTAGATTTTTTACAATGGAGGCCAAATCAAATTATCTATATGAACTATTTTCACTCGTTATTGCCCATCGAGGATTTATTACTTGTTGCGACTTTCAACCTTGAGGAGATAAAATGCCATGCAGCACTTCTCAGAAAGTCCAAGTATTCAAAAGACTTCAGTTTTCCTCTCAAGCTATTTTCAACATTTTACAGTGGTTAATCATGTGTATATAGTTTGGTAATCGTTTCCATATTGTCCATTACCTTATCGTCTATTCAATTCAAACACGGAAGTGACATGAAGCTCAGTTAAGTTGAACCAGCTACCGGAGCGCAACACTGTGAAGTTAATGTAGCATGTAAATGGCACCTGTTGCCTGTTGCTCTGACACGCAGCACTCAGATGTTTGAACCACAGCAAGGCGTTCATCCTGTTTCCCGCTTGGTACTTGTAGGTGTTACCTAGGCAACAGAGAGACGACTCGTCACATTTTTTTTAAAAATGCCACAGAATTATTATTTTATGAATGTAACTTCATATATTATACACAGAGTTGCCTTTTGTGTTTGTGTGCGTGCGCAACTCACCATGCTCCGTGTCGGTCAGCATGAAGACATCCGGATGCTCGGGATCGTCCGCCATCATGGCCATCAGACCAACCACACACACGCTCTTACTGGACTTTGACTTGAACTGGCAGGACGACACCGGGAAACAATGTTAACGTGTGTTTATGTACGTGTGTATGTGCCCGCGTGTGCGTGTTTCCTCCACAAGGTTCTCATTAGCTGTGAGTGACACGCAGTATGGGAGTGATGTCACTGTTCTCATTAGTCAATGAGTGCTACCATCTGTCCGCACACGCACACACGGCATGGGTCCTGCACAGTTTTCACTTCACACCGGCGTCAATGTGATACAAGCTGAACAAGGGGCTTTGTGCAACAATTTCCCACGTCGGACAGCAATCAACTTCAATTCTGGCATGCTCGTTGGCTTTTTGTCTGAAACCACACTTTAAGAGCGGGACACACATAGTGAAAATTTGGCGAAATGTGAGCATTTTCCCTTCTTGATGATCAAGCAACAAAGGCCAGATTATTGGAGGTCTTCAAACGATTATCCTGAACGATTATCTTGTGATGTGGGGTGTGTTAAGAGTCATTTTTTCCCCTCCT
Source organism: Hippocampus comes (assembly GCF_001891065.2). NCBI lineage: Eukaryota > Metazoa > Chordata > Actinopteri > Syngnathiformes > Syngnathidae > Hippocampus > Hippocampus comes. Next base: position 4,580,520 of record NW_017806175.1, on the reverse strand, counting down.
TGATCTGCTCCGAAAACCGTATGAACCATATAAATGGTATTTAGAATGGTAAATCTTTTGCCTTGTTATGTGGGGATCCTTCACGTTTCAAACGAAAATTGGTTAGGATGTTAAAAATATGGAATACGGAAAGGCCGTGGAAAGTCTCAATCGAATAATTATAGGTCGACATAAAATGTTTACACTGAAGCTTCGCGGGCACCATATTAATGCAACTAAACAGTCATTTCAGGTCGAAGTACAATGTCATTGTACTGTATTCATACTACTCATAACCTTCTATTACTGCCCTGTATCGGTGGAACATTTGATACTGCTGACAATGAATTAAGTCAATCAACTTTAGCGGCTGGCAATTGGCATACTGTATGGTGGATTGCAAACTTGTGGACCAGCTTGAAATATACCATTCCCTCAAATTTTCGGCCCAATTATCATTATGTACGTACCCAGCCTTAAGTCACACTTTTTTTCGTGCAATCAGGCAGTCCAAAAAAACAAAACAAATTGATCACGTTGACCATTGTTTTCCCTTCTCGGCCGCACACCAAGTGGAATGTTCCTCCTTGACATCATTGTGTATGCACGAGAGTAAATAATGGCTATCAGATGTCTTAGGGAGTCGATGATGTTTGTTAGGCTCATTTAGTACACTGCGTTGTGTACATATAGACGTTCTTGCGCTGCGTGTTAAACATTTAATAGGTATCACCTGCGCCGGCAAACAAGCGTCGGAAAACCTGCAGTCTCTCATCAGCACGCAGGACGTGAGCACACTCTGCAAGTGTGTGTATGTATGGCTTACATGTTTTCTCTCTGTTGCCTTCAGGGACTTGACAGGGTAGTAGTAAAGTTGGGTACTACAAAGAGCCACCCAATATTTGGTCCAGGACGCCACCTGCAAGCACACAACAATTATGTCAGAAATTTGCATAGATGTTAAAGTAATTCTAAACCCAAGCTAAACTTAAATTAACAAAAAAAAAAATCTGCGATAGAGCAGGGGTGCAAACAATGGCGTGTGATCTAGCAGCGATTCACTGCAAACATTTTGCAATGGGGAGTGTCCATTATTTGCGAATAAGGTCACTGAGGCATGTACTTTCCAAGCGCACACACCACTAAGGGATGCGAGGGAGAAAAAGACGTCAAGATAATTAATATTCCTGATGTGCGTTGGCCGGATTAACAATGGAGATTTTGTTGCTGCGCTTTGTTCACCTCATTAATCAACCGTAGTCCCGGGAGCCAGATCGTAAACATCCAGAGAGCTCAACATTTGTTATGATAATGTCAAAGCGTTTTACGTCCTACAAGAAAAACTAATTAGTCAAAATCATAAAAGTCTGTATGTGCTCACCGTTGGTTTCTTGCCCTCCTTGAGTACAGTTTTCCGCCTCAGTACCCCCTGCACCGTCACCGCACCAGGATAAAGGTGAACCGCCAGCTCCTCTGACTCCGCCGAGCTACAAAACAGGTGACATGAAACGAGACGTCACTCGAGACACGTACGAGAAACCTAAACCAAAAAACAAGCATGACGACGTGCACAGCGGCTACGAGTAGATATGGGCTAAGTAGCGAGGCGACACAATCTGCAAAGCCATCTTAAACTCTGCTTGGAGGTTTTGTCTGCAGAGGTGCTGCAAGCAAGGTGATGTGCAGATTGTGGCCAGAGCTGTAAAACCTTTCAAACAAAGATTATTAGTGTGTACAAAAAGTACAAGGGATCTTTATTGTTCAAGTTTACGAACTGCCCTTTCTCGCTAATCTTCAGAGAATAAAAAAAGTATAATTGAGAATATTGGTACCGGTAATATTTTTTTAAGTCATAGTCTTAAAAAAAGAAACATTTTCAGTAAATATATTAATCTACAAGAAAATAAGGCCTAATTCCTTTCAGAATAAAGCTTTATATTTGAGGGTAAAAGGCTGTTAAGGCAGGGGCGTTGTTTATACCAAAGACATATTAGCATTGGCTCACATTGAGCTAGTTATGTACATCTAATTTTCGGTCATTTGTGTGCACGTGTGCGCGTGTGTGAGAGAGAGAGAGAGTAAGAGAGAGAGAGAGCGAGAAATACATGCAAGAAAAAAGCAAAAGTAGATTTTAGACAAATAACCACTTCCTCCCCTTCAACTGATTTGTGCTGTCACCCGAATACACCCAAAGATGAGCCCAGCATTAGAAACACAATCACACACACTCACAGATTCACACACTGGAAGCTAGCCATCAGCGGCCGCCCCCTGGCAGGCGCTGAAAGGCAGGCACCAAGTAAGGACAAAAGCGAAGTTTGAGTTCAGGTGGGGTTGGTATTCTGCTCGGGTGTGTATACCTGCTGGGCCTCAGGACTCCTCGGTAGGGGATGCGGGCCACGCGGGTCACTGGGCCCAGAGAGTGATAGAACCGAGTCCTGTTCAGAATAGGATAAGATAGAACAGGGTAGCCGCCACGGAACACTCTTTTTTTTTTGATGTTTTTGTGTTTTCCCCTCAGAGTTCAAAGGGGGTTTACATCGGGTGGAAAGAAAGAGCAGGGCTTTCTCTTTAGGAACGTTCAGTCACGTTTGGAAGGTGATTTTCAGTCTGGCTGGGAGTAGGAGAGTGACAGCAATTTGGGACGAACATGATTTCTTTAAATCTCAAGGTGTCTTGAGTTTTAAAATCTCAGCAACATTGCGGTGGGTGAGGCACGGCGGCCTTGGAAAAGCAGGATTTATTGCGTGAACGTCTATCGCTTCAAGGAAGAAGATATTCATCACCTTGACCACGGCTGCGATGGAAAAAACACAACAGACAAGGATGAGGACCACCCTAAGGTTCTTACCTCTCAAAAGCCGGCCACGACACTTCCTCGCTGAGTTCTGAGCCTTCACTGCTCCCTGAAGGGGGGGGGGAGTGAATTTAAATAAATAAATTATGCCCTTTTATAAAATATCAAAACATTATTTTAAAGCCGTATCGCCCATCCCTAGTGCCCACCAAGTGAAATGCCGCTGGACAGTGTGGAGCTCTCAGCTTGGCCTCGAGTGGGACTGTTGCTCTCCATCACGCTGTCATCCAGCAGGTGGCGCGAGCCAGCGTTGGGGAACGTGGCGCTCTTGAACTCCACTGTATTCATCTTGTGGATGAAACTAAAAGGACGCAGCAAATACCAGTCCCGGCTGACAAACGGATATGTAAAATGCATGGAGAAAAAAAAAAAAAACAGACTAACTTGTAGCCCAGACTGTGACACTTGCGGTGTCCGTAGGGAAGCAGGTTCCTCGGGGAAGGGGGCGTGGCTGGGACTTTAGTGGCGTCGGCCACCACTGAACACTTGCGGCCGCACAGAGGAGATGCAGATGCCTCTTGGCCTGTGGGATGGAGAGCCGTAAGTTGGGGGCACTTGAAAGTTCAAAAGTACCACTGTCTACTTTTAATACATACACGCAGCATACACACCCATCAGAATGGATTTTGCAAAGTACAGAGATGAGCCACAAACGTTTTGGAAGTTTTATAGACTGATGAGACCAAGTGATGGAAAGGCGAGTATGGAGGAAGACAGGAGCTGCTTTTGATCCCAAAAAAAACCACACAAGTTCAGCTGTGAAACACGGTGGAGGTAATTTCATGGCGTTGGCTTGCATGGCTGCTTCTGGAATGAACTCACTAGTTTTTATTGATGATGTAACTCGTGATGGGAGCAGCAGAATTAATTCTGAACAGAAAAATGCGTCCAAACTAATCTGAAGAATCTTTGTCATGCAACAAGACTGACTCAAAACACATTGCCAGCATAAAGGACATTTTGGCTCCTGAAGAGGACACTGAAGCTGCCAGAAACAAACACGAACCGAAAGAGGCTGCAGTAAAGGCCTGCAAAAGCATTTGAAATGAAGACTGCAACAGTCTGGAGACCTCAGCGGGTCGCAGGCTTGATGTGGTTACTGCAAGGTTTATGCCACCAAATATTACATTTTATTGACTTTAATAATGTCTGTTCCAATTCATTTCACTCTTTTCAAAAGTGGCCTTCAACCAAAGGTGCTCTGTCCTGAGTTGTCATCTTAATGTAAATACCACCCAAAAATAAAACACTCTGGAATTCGGAACATTTGTGTGCTATTCATCTTTTGATCTGAAACGCAAATGTCGTCAGTATACAACAAACACAAAGAAATGGACCTTGCCGTTCCATACTTCTGCAGGGGACTGTAGAGCCCGACACTCACCAGCAAGATCCTCTTTGGAAGCATTAGCACGCGGCGTGCTGGTGCCAGGCTCGATCCTCTGCGACAACCTGAACAAAAGCACGTTGATGAAAGGAGCTTTGCGGCTCGAGAGAATCTGCGCACTGCCAATTTTAACAGCCACTTACTTGTAGTTGTCATCCTCCACAAACTTCTGCAGCTCCTCGATGTACCTGACCGAGTTGAGATACTTCTGGATGTGAGGCAACAGTGGGATATCTGAAAGACACATGGAAACACTTCGGTATAGAAAAATCGGTGGGTGAAGGAGTGGAGTTCGCATCAATACTGTCGCCACTGTCACGCAAAGATCGCATCCAGATTTTAATTGGAAATTGTGTTTTACAGAGAGCCCATCAAAGTGGGATATTGACCCAACTGCGGGCACTTTCAATCGATTACTAACTAGTGGCTTGACAATTGCTTTCAACAACAGCAGGGCAGGAAAAGGGACCGTTCTAGTGATGCAGAATTCCGAGCGGACTTGATTCTGCAGAATGTTAAAGTGTCTTGCTTCTGTAAATTGATACGATGTCAGAAGGTGGCAAATGCTCCCACGCGCCGTAGGGGATGTTCAGACAGAACAACAGCAAGGAAAAATGGCAACAACTTGCAGAATACTCTTCACATGGGCAGTCTACTGCCTTTTATTACAGCATATTTCCACAATCGTAATAATAGACTGTGCTCAATTTTTGGATCCGGTTCTCAGACTTGAACCAGTGAAGTTTGTTTTCCAACTCACCGTAGGTACAGGATCTCTGCAGGTCCGATATGATTCTGAGAATGTTATTCATCAGGTTGGACCGCTGCTCGTTCTCCAGGATGCTGCCTGTGGAGGGGTAGGCCGAATCCACGTAGGTCAGGTCGGACAGGTACATCCCTAAAGAGAGAGAGAGAAAGAGAGGAAGGAGTAGGGTTAAGCTTCATCAAATCGGTTTGAATGCCTTGGTATGAGCCAAATGGAGACAAGGGCCATCTGCTGGCTCTGGAACAAAAACACAAAAACAAATAAACAAAACAAAAAAAAAAAACAACACACATTTTCCTGGGAGTTCAGCTCATTACAAAGCAAAGACAAATACACAAACAAGACTGGGAGCGCTAACAGGGTCAGATGCCAGGTCCAAGGCGTGCGTGCGTGCGGACCACCTTGTTTCATGTTTGACCAAGTCGGCCAGAGTAACTCTGAGCAAACTCCCATGGAGTTAAAAATCTTTTCTCAACTTTTCCCCCCTTTTGCCTTGGACACTCTGGGTCAGATTCTTCGCCTCGCGTGACGTAAATATTAACACAAAGCCCCACAGCCGGGAACGGCTCCTCGCCATTCGGAAAGAGAGATAAAGGAGCTTTCAGAAATTTGGCATGCGTTGCTCCAAACACTCCAAAGGATTCAAGAACTACAAACATTTTGCGTGCGAATTTCATGGCATGGTGAAGTCGGCTCGATTTCGGGATCTCGTGCAGGAGGGCGAATGTAGAACCGAACCCCACTTGCTGGGACAGTGGTGAGCCTGGGTTACATTCCCAGGGGCAGGGATTGAACATTGCTACTAGAGTGGCCCACACACACAAAATTGACCAAGCAATGGCTCGAACCACGAGACTGCAAACGAATGGCCCCAGTGAGAAGCCACAATCCTGTTAATTTAAACCACTGGCATCCTTATATTTTGAAAGTGGCTTTAGTTCTTTGGCCCGCCTTGCAGATCCTTGTTATTGACAGAGAAATCCAGTATGAGCCTCTCAGACACATTGAAGGCTTTGAAATTAAATGCAGATGGAAGGCAACTCATTGCACAGCTGATATGTTACCAGCACCTTGGCTGGGTTCTTTCTAGCAGCCCCACGTTTGTTTGGTTCCCATAAGAGAAGCAAGAGTTGGTGCAAGATGAGGTGAGAGTGAGTGAAAAGACGGATGGAGGTGCGAGATCCTACAGACTCAACCAAACACGTCAAGGGCATAAACAGTTTTTCCCTCTTTGAATGAAACACGCACACACACACGTGGAACGGAGATGAGTGCGAGTGACAAAACATGCATAAAGTATGAATGAGGTCATGGAATATCGCCGTTTAAATCTGTGAGACAGAAAGAAAACGTTCCCGTCTGCGGTTTTGCTGTAAGCAGATGATGACGTTGATAAGAGAAGTGTAGGCAGGGACCGACAACGCACCCGAAGCAAAAACACCACCAATCAGTCAGATCTCTGTTCCAGCCAGAGGTATTGCCAGCAGTAGTTTGTCATAATGAGCATCAACCCGTCGCAGGAGGAGAAAGTGGGCAATCAGGAGGCTGGAAGCCATGAGGTGGCCGTCCTGAAGAGCAGCAATCACGTAAATTGGGGTAAACGCAAACCGATAATTAGGCTAAATTTGAGCCACATTCCGCCGCTTCCGATCAATGCCTGCCGGCAAAGGACCGAAGGTTATATTACCCTTATTCCTCCTTGATCTGGTCAGAAAATGGTTGATAATTGTGAATGTTACACCTGTTCAATTTTTCCGATTTTAAATCCTTATGCGTGTGTGGTCAATACTGAGTTGGTCCAAGCGATTGACTAGATTTACTCGCGATTGGTCAATAGTAGTAGGTACGTACACACACACACACACACACACACACACACACACACACACACACACACACGCACACGAGCAGTTACAACACAGACATGCTTATTATTTCAGAAATCAGTGCACACATCTCGCTGAAAGAAGAGCGAGAAGAGCGACGTACACACCGCTCTACCGGAAAGGAAATCTTCGCACACCTCACGATAAAATAATCCATCAACTGCTTTGGGTGAAATTCAAGGATTCAAAGATATTGATATTTATGTCACTATCAAGATAACTGATTCGCCGACATTGTCACGTTTCCCTGTGCTTTTCCTATTCTTTAGTAAAATGGCTCTGTGAGTCATGGGCAATTGCGCCACCGGTTGCTTGGGAATGCGCCTGAGAGATCACAACAATGAGATATATATATTTTTTGGGAACCAAGTAGTGACATCAAAAGTAGGCCGGGCCACTCCAAAGAAAATAGAGGAGTAAAAAGAAGGGCGGGGAGGGGGGAACTTGGAACTCCGACACCCCTTCTTCTCCTCCTCCTCCTCTTCCTTCCCTCCTTAAATCACCCCATCCTTTGTGGAAAAACCGGAGGCATCCGTCGTCAGGAGTTCAGTCTGTGCAAGAGGTCGGCTTTTGAACCTTGGCCCGGAACACATCTCTGGGAAGTAGGCCTCCCGAGCTTGAATACCGCAACGGCGATTTTGTCAGGACAAAAAAAAAAGGGAGAAGGAAGACAGAGATGAATCCTAGACGCTGCTGTTTGATGAAATCACAACACCGCGCACACGCCAAACCTTAACTGCGGGACACGCAACTTCATTGCTCAGAAAAAGGTATGTTCTCCTTGACCAACTTGTATGCAAGACATGACAAAGTGCATGAGTGTGTGTGTATGGGGGAGGCAGGCGGCAGATATTTTGTGTCTGGAAGCTCCAGACAGAACTATTTAGCAGAACTAATCTTCTCTGGAACGGTGTCAGGCGCAGGAACGCACGTGACTCTGCCATGACGTGTATCAATGCAGACTGAGATTCACTCAAGAAACACAAAGTGCCATTTTAATATGTGACTGTCGGGCAGCAACAGAGAGAGCGAAATCACAAGAGGAAGGAAGCAACATTCCTGCCAAAACACTTGAGGAAGGTTGACCCCATCAGATGGGGGAGATTGGAAGATTTTTTTTTTCCTTAAAGGCACAGAACCACTTGAGACAGTCTGATTGTATTCCAGGTAAAATCAATAACATTACGGCAAAATGAATGAAGGGCCAAGGCCAATAGCGAATGATGGTGTCGCTTTCATGGTGGAAAACATTCCACTCAAAAGGACATCATTGATTGTTGCCAACTACCGTGACAGTGAGGGGAAAGGCATTTCGAATATGCAAAACTGGGGGAGTAAAACTCTTAAGAGGGAGAAAGACCTTGCGTTTTGAAAGGCCAAAGTAAATCCTCATATTTCGCTCCAGTAAGTCTGGAAATTGAGAGGGTAAGAGAAGACGCGGATTTAAAAAGACAGAACAGATGCTTGATGAACATCCAGGACATTCCAGTCCTCACCTGAAACTGCGGGTCACTGCATGCTTTGCTACGCTAACCGCAAATGACCCACGGCAAGGGTACGACTGGCTCTCAGCATCAGTTAGCAAAATCGGTGCGAGATTGAAAGGTCGCCCAGGCAGCACCGAGCGAATGATTCAAAGTTTGACCAGGCCGCAGGCAGGAACCTTTGGTTTGATCGAGTTGCATGTTATTGCATTTCCATTTAAGAAAAGTACAATAATCCCTGTCAGGTAGCCGGTAGTAATGCTAGGCATAAATGGAGGATGGAGCGCTGTTCACCGATTGGCTGACAGAGACTTGTCCGCCATTGGACCTAGAGTCTAATTCCCGTCTTGTTCATAGCTTCTCGCTGGTAATGAGAAGCCTGAACACAGTTGACAGGACAGGTCATCACGGGATTAGGAAGAGGAATCTAACAAAGTATGTGAGTGGTAGTCATGGAAACGTTCAACTCAACACTAGCATTACCACTCACTCTGAGGTGGACTATGCGGTGAGGAGAAACAATACCAGAAGCGAATCCTTACAATTAAGGGCTTTAATTTCCTTCCCGGATCTCCACTCAACCCTGGATCCCCGGGCAGCTCGAGCCTCACCTTCCCAGCGTCACTCACAATGTTACATCAGGAGGCGAGGGGGGAAGACCCACCACAAGGGGCTCCTACAGAGGGAATTTCCACTATTTAACAGCTTTTGATACAATGCCCGTGTGTGTTTAAGGCAAGCACACAGGAGGTCGTGTGTGTGGAGGAGGGTGTTGGGAGATTGGAGGGTCCTTTTCTGGACAGAATGTGACAGGACTTGACTGAGAGGGCCTGCAGCTCGGAACAACTCTTCACTTAAAAAGTTGACTTGAGGCAACTGAACTCCTTTTGTCTCCATTCAACTTTTGCCATAATCAGGATTGATGGAGCCACTACAGAGAAAACCAGAGGTGGCAAAAGTGCTCCCTCAGTGTATTTTGTAAAAGTACAGACACTAGTACCGGTACACTGGTGTCAAACTCAAGGCCTGGGGGCCAGATCTGGCCCGCCACATCATTTTATGTGGCCCGCGAAAGCAAATCAACTTCCGTGATACTTACTAAAATTTGTACCATTTGGCTCCTATGTAACAAATAAGAGAGATATTGTAAGCTTTTTCTTGTGACCAAACCTCTCATGACAGTAACGTACACAACAGTTGAATAAACCGTTATTCTTGACGCCTTTTCTCTGGTTTCAGTCAGAACGGCCCTCCAAGGGAAACCGTAACTAAAATGTGGCCCGCTAGAAAATGGGGTTGACACTCCTGCTCTAGTAAGTGAACGTGCTTACCAAGAGTGGATCTCAGTATTGGAGGCAATACTTCCAACTACGATGTCACATTCACCAGAACACCAGCAATAGATGCTTCAAGAAATTCAAGTTAACGTTAATACGTTACGAATACACTATCTCGTTTTTTCCATCCGGCTACAAGAGTTAATGTGTCTAATATAGGTGAAATGATTTCTATCGTCTCGCAGGCAGATAACTAGCTAAGTAGCGTGGCTAATGTCAGTTCGTTTCCACTCTTGTCATTACTTCACTAAACACAGAGGACCACCACACCACATTTTTATTGTATTATTTACTTTTTGAACATTTTTTTACATTTTGACAAAATCCTGAAGACGCAATATTTTTTAATCATGGTTATCAGAACAGTCAGAATCTGATCCCGGCTCGTGCCTACTGTTGAAATGAACTCACTCTTCTCCACTAAAGTCGAACAAAGCCAACTGGATGGCAGAATCTGCTCACAAAGAGCGATTGATTGAAGCAGCAGATGGGTGTTGGGGGGTGAGAAAGAGGTTAGCTCGAGGAAGGTTGGGGGCCGCACCCTAATCCGCCGTAAAGACCTCTGACCTAACCATCAAACCAACATGTTTTGGGTTTCACTACTAGTAGCAGGAAAACAGATTGTGGTGGTGGGGGTGTGCGGGGCCTCTTTTGGGGGTGCTACCAAGGTGAGATCGAGCTAAGTAGCGAACAAGCAAGACGTCTCCCTCCAAAGTGAGCCACTTAATCTGGGAAAACTCCTCCGTTCTAACCCACCCCCATCTTTCACCTTTTAATCTCGAGGGAAGGCTCCGACAAAACTGCTGGCTCGAGTCCCTTTTTTGTGGAGAAAACCCTTCGTGGCTCCATTTTTTTTAAATACGTCCCACATGTGGTGTTTAACAGCAAGACATAAAACACTGCTGGCTCATAAGGCAACACAAAAGCATTTTCCATCCTTACGCTGGTGACGATGGCTAATTTCTTGAGAAGTATTTTTTATTTTAGTGGCCTGCATTTCTGGGGTCTGCAAAGGTCGGCCAGCATTTTGTGCTCACGTTTAGTGTCTGCTTCCTGACACTTTTTTTTCTCCAACTCCAAAACTATCTGGAAGTTAGCGCTGTAACATCTGTGGCAACAAATAGAGGGAGGGAGTTTGCTTGTACTACACACAAACAGTGGCTGGTGACATGATGTAATCAAAAGCTTGGACCACAGCTTGACACGGAGTCCTTGTGTGAAGGGATGACTTTTCTGTCTCTAAAATTGCTCATTTGTTGTGGATTTTAGCAACTTTTTGGGCAACTAGGAGAGTCAAAAATCCAGATGGGGGATTTCTTTTTTTCCAACTGGCAAATACTGTATATGGGCTATAAAAATATATATACATTTTCAGCTTTGGTAAATCACTGCAGGCTGTGAGGAGTGGTGCATGGAACAATCCACAAAGCCTGATGGGTGGAAAATGCATCAGGACTTGAAAAAAAGACCTCTCATGTCCATAAAACATAATGAGTGAGTCTAAAGTCTTGCAATGTAGCATCACCAGTGACGAACTCCCAACTAAGAAATTTTCCAAATGGGGTTGTAATTGAATGTAGACGAGCATAAGACATATTTTATCAGCGTGAAAAAATACAAGGAACCATGGCCAATACTGTACAGCAAACTGCCATTTTGGTTTCAAGCAGTCATTTTGAGTGTGAATTCCAGGGCTCGTAATGACCAACCAGGGTATTTGCCCAAATCTGAAGCATAAAAATGTCAAAGAGATTGGATCGCGTAAATCACGACTGTCCACAGGTTTGCACACCATTTCTGGTAGGAACTTTTGTACATTGGTTTTACCTTGGTCTTACTTTGAATTGGACAGGTCAGTGTTTTGACATTTGCTTTCCAATTATTATTTTTATTTTTTTTGTCCCATTCATCCATCCATCACCCCAACCGCTAAAATAAATTGGTTATAATGCAAACCAAATAGGAGAAAGAGGTTTCGTCTTATAGTAGTGTAAGCAATTTTGTTTCTTCCCCCCAGCCCCAAACATACGTAGACTATTATTTCCCAAGCTATAACCTAAATATATTCTCTTCAGCTGTGCGGCAACCAACAACACATGGAAGTGTTTATATTTTGTACCGATATGCGTATTGTACACGTGGGGTAGTGAAACAACATAAACCTTCAGGTAGTCCAATAAGATGCTCCCTAACTCTAATTATGAAAGGACAGATGCTAGGGGGGGGAAAAAAACCTCAGCTCCTGTATATGCTGTCTGAGTTGGTTTCATTGTGAACAAGTAGAATGAAAAACCTTAAAATGGGTCCATAAATCTCAGCATCTAAGAAGGCTCATTGTACAGCGCACACCTCTGCCAAAGCCAATAATGCTATTTTTCATCATGTCAAATTGATTAAAGGAGTTCCCTCTTGGTGCTTCCGCAAACTGGTCTTTTTAAAAATGCTTTTCCCCCTTGACAAAGGTCTTTGACAAAAGATCTGAAGCTACAGATATACGGTACATTTAAAAAGTAATTTATAGATTCCACTTGGTAAGCATAGCGTCGTGTTAAATCATGGGTAGTTTTAAAGGAAATCATTAAATTCTCTGAGCGAACCAAAACTGAACTTAATTTCATACAGTCAATTTAGTTTTATTTTAGCCAAATGACCTGGCCCTTTGTCTGACAAAAAAAATTCAACAGAAAAAAAAGAAAAAAGTTAGCCCACCCATATTAAACTGAAAATGATTGAAAATCCCCATAGGCCCAAAGAACCTGTGATCCAAAGTACAAAGCAAGTAGCTGACATACAAACTACAGTTGTGCCTTTCATGGCAGCGCCAAAAACAGCAAGGTAGCCGAATTAAAGCGCAGTGCAGAAATAGCGAGCTGGGAAGAGACGCCTGTTAATAAATGTTAGAAGGTTGAGGACCTGGCTGTGCACTTCGAAAGACTTATGTGGCTGGCCCTGTTGCCAAAATATACTGTTAGGCGGGCGGGTTCGGAGCCCCGCGGCGGCTCCTTTTGTTGCACGCTGATTTTTGCTGCTTTCACAGCTATGTTATTGAACATGTGCATTCGTCGAGAGTGACGAACAAGGCGGGAGATGAAAATTAATCCTATTGCTATTCGGGGAGAGAAATTGGCATCAAGTTTCCTTCCGTGTGCCAAATCGCTTTCAGTTGAAGCGATTTAGCGACAACCGCAAAGAGGAAGAGTGGGAAGAGGGCAGAAAGTATGATTATGTGAGAGGAAACGGCCCGCAAAAACGAGTCCAAATACGAATAGAGTACCATAAGGAGAAAATATATATTTTTTAAAACCAAACCACCAATCCAGGTACTCTGGTTCCCTCAAGGGTCCGAACGCATGCATCTTAACACGTTGTCTTATGTATTTATAACTACTGAAATTATGACATTTCTACTGTGTGAGTGCAATAGTTATAGACTAACGCTCATTCTCACAAATTCTAGTTACGTCAAAGCTGTGCAAACTGAACTCGGCCGCAAACTTGAGGAACCCCTGAGTTCATCTAGGGAAAAAAATTAAATGTTTTAAACTGGCTAAGTATATTTCTAAACTTAAAGCCTACAGCGGATGTATTTTACCTGCTAAAGTAGAGACTCGAAGGCAATAACTCCCCTTAAGAACGCATGATGATCCATTTCCTCCTAATTCTGACTTTTGGAAGCTATATTTAAATGAAATGAAATCAAAACGTTTCGGGTTCAGGTTAGTGTAGCGGTATGGTTATGGTTTACACTATTAAGGCAATTAGCACCATTTTAGGGGTTGTCAATCAATCTGTCCCTATCCTCTGCAAATAGTGTCGTCGGTTTATTGTAAGGCTGCTGCCTAAGTAGTTACGGTCTGCCATCTCTTTGCTGTCGACTAGCCTCTGGAAAGACGAGCAACTGATCTGGATACTCGCATCCACGCAACCAGTCGCTGTTACCGAGTCCTTTTCATAGAGCAGCTCCAAGAAACGTGGGTGGTGGTGGTGGTGGTGGTGGTAAGCGGGAGAGGGGCCGGGGGCGCTGTCAGAATCCCTCAAGAACCACAATGGCGTCATAAGGGGAGACACAGAAGGGAGTGGATTTCGTGGTCTTCGCCATGAGTCAGGACTGACTGTCAGGAGCGATGTAGCCGCATTCGAAGAAGGCACGACCAAGGCCAGGGAGCTAAGTGGGGGTGGCGTCATCGTTTCCGTGCCAGTCGGTTGATGGAAAACAGGAATAGAATTAACACTAGATGAGGATGAAGGCTAATTGGTGTCTTTGCGGAGAGACTTAAGGTCTTCTGACTCAATCAAGTGGATTTACAAGGCAGGGTTCAAGTGACATGATTCCCATTTTTTGCTTTCAAGTCGCATCATTGGAATACACACCATCGTAAATAATTTGGGCACGAACGTAAATCCAGCCATGGGCTACGACATGATGCGTGACTGTCACGTCTCCCCACTTTTTTGAAAAGCATGAGACCAGGACGGCACGTCTGCCCATTCAGCTCCTGGCCGGCTCTTTTGCACCTCCTCTGTGAGCACTTGCTGCTTCATTGAAGGTCTTTCACTCGCTTTGAGCTGTGAGTGAGTCATGTTAGGTCGCAACTGTTTCCTCAGTTTTTACTTTTGAACAGTTTTTTTTAATTGTTTGGGGTTTTTTTTAAACAAAGAGCTGCATAGCCAAGAATCGGCCTGGGAATTCAAGATTGTGCCAACATTTCTGCTGTCAAAGTTATTTGTTTTGCATTCCACTATAATAGCGCTTTCTCAACCAATTAATCTGTCCTAAAAATGATGGTTTATTCATTGTAAATAATGTATCTGGTTTGTCAATGTGTTAGTGACGTATTATGACAATTAAATGCTCATCCACTGCAAGGCAGAAGGTACCGTTAACCTTTGGCTCAACCTCTGGCTAAACTGCAGTTTTTAGCCATATAGATGCAATAATCTTTCTAGATATTTTCATTTGGTGGTTAAGTTGGTGAGATGCAATGAGATTTTTATGATGTAAAATATGTGCTTTGACCAAAAACAAAACAAAACCAAAAAAATCCTCACGCTAAGGCCCACAAAGTTTGTAAAGAAAGCAAAGTGCGAGAATTGGTAGCAAAGACAAAGCTCGGTCGTCAGCCGCCACACATTTGGTTCGTAACCTGCAGGCCCTCAGATAAACAGCGTGTCTGAGAGCGGGGGAACCGACAGACAAAAAACAGACCTGCTAGAAGACCATCCAAAAGTGTTCTTTCGGGTCTTTCCATGCAAACAAAACTGAAAGCTGCTGACACACTTCTTCAAACAACCATTCACCGAAAAGCGCTTAACTTTTAAGATGAATTTTTTAAAAAATGCAGCTTGATTCTCCCAATATGTTTTTTTAATAATCAAAAGACACCTTTATTCAAAAACAAATAGTAATAAAAAAATTAATAAATGAAAAAATAAGAGAGAGGCCGGTAATTGGGAAAAAAAGAAGTATTTCCTATAATTTTCTTTTTTTTTGGACTGCTTAACTTCACTATCATGTTGTGGGTGAGCTGGAGGTTATCCCAGTTTTTGGTTGGCCCAAAGCTAAGGTAGGGAAGAATAATTGGATTATCGCATTTGTTGTAGTGTTTTTTTTTGTCCTGCCACTGACAAGTCCCAATGTATGAAGTTGCTGTATGTGCATTTTATTGCAAATGATTTTGCTGACCCCAGAGTCACGACTCACGGACCCCGGTTGGAGAAATTCTAGACTTTCAAGGTTTTGTCTTCATGCAGGCGGGCCCGGGGGGCCTTGGAGGAGGGGGAGCACAAGTCACTGTCCATCAATCCACCATAACGCAATGCAGGGGCTGATGTGGAGCCTGTGCGCTCTACTCTGCCTCTCCCTGTGGGGAGGAAGTTCCTGTGGGAACTCCAAGGAAACCCGGAGGACAAAAGAGGCGTCTCTTCACAGGAGTAAAAGAGCCCTCGTAGATCCCGATGGCAAAAAGTGCTCCTACACCTTCCTAGTGCCTGAGCAGAAAATTACAGGTTTGAACTCTTATTACTTTTTTGCTTGTTCCTCAAACATGCCTGTGATTATTTTCCATTTAACGGGATTGGTTTGTTATAAGGGCATTGAAGAGATCGGAACTTTGTGCTCTGGTTGTCTTAGAAGATGTTTCGTGTCTCATCCAAGCTGACGTCTACAGTTCACGTGCAAAGGCTAGAAAGAACAGCATTAGTCAGAGTGCTGGTGTGAAAACCCAATTTACTTAAAAAAATAAAAATAAAAAAACATCTAGATTAATCAAGTGAAACGTGGATAAGGACGCTAAATTGAGTGGATATCGTAAACAGTTGTAGGGCTGCCTCGGAAACGGGACAGACTGAAAATAAAACCTCCATCATTGGATTTGTGGAAGGCATAGATAGGCATCAAATGTGTGGTTGAGTTGTCTTGAGTAATTTAGTAAATCGATATCCAGCCTGCTAACTTACATCAGCTCTTTAATATCCATTTTACCGTCAAAACAGCCTGTCTGTGACCATCCTACCATCAGAAACATCAGTTATTTAGCCAGGCCCTAAGCGACAATGTCAACTACGTCTGAAGTTTCTCCCTTCCAAGTAATCTATCTCATGAGCATCATCTTTTCGACTGACGCATCACACATTCAAACAACGGGACAAGAGAATTCAGCTAAAAAAGCAATTTGCCCCATTTTTCCTCATTCACACACTGCCTTTTTTCAATAAAATATTTTTTACTCGTGGTGCCATCTGAGCTGTTGCCAACTAGAAGTACATGTGACGTCACGGTGAACAGATCTTTAGCTGTTCTCGACTTCTCACTGCCTGCATACGTCGTGTGTTATCAGGTCCAATCTGTGCCAGCTCCACAGGCCCCGAGCCAAACAAGGACGCAGTGACCCGCATGGACCTCGCAGACGTGCGGGAGGTGCTGAGCAAACAGCGGCGCGAGATCGACACGCTGCAGCTGGTGGTGGACGTGGACGGCAACCTGGTGAACGAGATGAAACTGCTGAGGAAAGAGAGCAGGAACATGAACTCCAGGGTGACCCAGCTTTACATGCAGCTGCTGCATGAGATCATCAGGAAACGGGACAACTCCCTGGAGCTGGCCCAGCTGGAGAACCGCGTCCTCAACGTGACCTCCGAGATGATACGACTCAACTCCAGGTACAGGGAGCTGGAGGCCCGCTTCGCCACCATGGCCGGGGTGGTCAACAACCAGTCCGTTCTCATCTCAGCCTTGGAAGAACAATGCCTGAGGCCCGTGGGGCGCAGCGATCTGCCTGCCATGCCGCCGCTGGTTCAGGTGGTGCCGCAGACCATACCGGTCAACAACCGCTTCACCAACGAAATACAGCGGGACCACAACAACAGGGCGTTTTCGCGAGGATCGCGCACAAACTCGCCAACTCCGAGCCCCTTTGGAATTGAACCTCCGCCGCCACAGGGAACGCTCACTTCTGATGGTGGGTAGCCGTGCCCCAAATCTATACCAACACATCAAGATCAATTTTCTCAAGGTGTCGCTCGGTTGCGTGTGGCCTTGGCATGAGACCTCTGCCTTTGGCATGAAAATGGCATTCAGAACATTCCGAGAGATCTGGAGGGTATTGATTGATTCATTCAATATCAACTTAACCTGTAGTTTGATCAAGCACATCTCGATTATGCTTCTCCCTTGTTCGCTTTAGTGACTTTTTACAGACTACCATCTAGAATATTCTTCAACCGTGCAGACAAATACATATTTAATGCATTCTTGGCAACTAAGTGAGACAGTGAAATCATCCGGTATGCTATTGGCCGCTTCTCAGAGAGCATATGTACTGCAGATTTTGGTTCAACAACAAGAAGGAACTAAACCTAGCCCAACAAATCCTGACTAGAGTTCGAGCAGCCAGTCGACACGTGTATTGGTGCATAATAACAAAAAAAAAAAAAAAAAAGGATGTGCAGACAAGCGAAGCATCCAAATTCAACATTACATAACGTAAGTCAGAATGCGCCACCGTCTATCACACAAAAAGATAAAATAAGAAAGTGGAAAAACAGTACATATGGCACGAAATGAAAACAACCAACTCTTCCACTGGATGCTAACTGGAACCATGAAACTGACCACTAATAGAATCTGGTATATGTACGCTCACCATTACAATCAATACACATTAGCAGAGCACAGTTTGGGCTACTGAAGTCCCTTGTTGAAACACTGTGGCTTTATGGGTTGACGCCGGGCCCCATGGTGATCCCACACAACTGAGAAAAGCCGTCTTCCGTAGTCTTCGGCCCCCAAGGCCCCTCACGCAACACCCATGCTGGTTTATTAACACTCACACAAGGGTAAACGGGAGGAAACGCGGCGGGATGATTCAGCTGCTTCGGCTTTAGGGCCAATGCGCTTGTGAATATTCATCCACACAACAATCAAAAGTGTGTTTGGATGGCTTTGGATGACAGGATGTTTGCAGGGTTGCGGTTGAAAGGAGATGTTTTGCACCTCCCTCCAGACACGGACACTTTTTCCACCGATTTCTTTGCCATTTTTGTCTTGGTTTATTTTATTTAGTATTTGGCAAACATTACTGCTCAAGTACTTTTTGATGGTATTATATATTATTTAAATACGTTATAACATTATTATTATAGTGTATATTTATTTTAGTATCCCTCTATTTTTATTATATTGTATTTGTATCTAGTTGCATTTATTTTGAGATTTGCGTTTCATTTATTTGTAGATTATCTTATTTTAGATTGTGATTATTTATATGTTAAGTTATTTTTACATTTAGCATTTTATTTATTTTCACATTGAGTTGATTGTCGATTATTTTGTATTTGAGTTTATTTTAGATTTGGTATTTATTTTTTTTTAAGATCTCACATTTTATTTATTCACTATCATTCATTTGAATAGGATTACATCATTTTGAATTTATATGTTCATTATATTATTTCTGTTTATATTATTTTGTATTGAGTTTCATGTCCATATTATTCTGTATTATTTTTGTCATGATTCAAACTTTATTGCATATTTCATTTTTTATTTTTATTCAGGGGTTTGGGGGGGGGGGCAGATAATAGTGACTTGATATTTTATTCCAAAAATGTTTTTTTGTTAAACTTCAGGTCCATTCAAGGACTGTTTCCAGGTGCGGAAAGCCGGTCACACTACCAGCGGGATGTACCTGCTGAAGACTGATGGCAGCGAGCGGCTGATCCAAGTTTGGTGCGAGCACGGCCTCGACAACGGCGGCTGGACCGTGTTGCAGAGGAGGCGGGACGGCTCTGTTAATTTCTTTCGCAACTGGGAGAACTACAAGGTATGTTCCAGAGGTGGAGTAACTGACATATGTGCAAGTCATGTGCAAGTCTGAGGTTTGAACCTTTAGGTTTCAAGCAAGTCCCAAGTTACAGTCGCAAAAAGTTTGTGTTTAGCCCCAGTTAAGCCTCTCCAGCATTTTATTTGATATTCTAAAATATACGTATGTTCTCAGCCCTACTATGTATGGCTCCTATGCAAGATGGATTTTGTCTTTGGGGTTCATTTAGAGTTGTGACTAAAACTGGCGACCTGTCCAGAGTGCACCCCACCGTTTGCCCAAAGTCAGCCGGGGTTGGCGCCACCTCACCCGCGACCCTAATGAGGACAAGCTCTTTGGAAAATGGATAGATGGGGGGTTCGTTTTGGGGCCACTAAATGAATGCGTGTTCCGTGACCGTAAACAGTTTAGCTGCATATTTTCAAACAAAGTGCAGTCGCGGCCAGGGACCGTAACACAAATATACAGAATTAGCAATGTGCCGGTAGACTGAGACCCCGAGATGGAAATGCAGCATGTTTATTTTTCCCCCCCAAGTGCCAGCTTCACTACTTCATTGTGATACACATCAGCTTCCAGGAAAGGACTGTCAAGGGAGTTTTCTGATTCTGTCGCATCATACAAAGGTACATTTAGAAATCAATACCGCTGTCTGGCAGTGTAGCAAGAAAGGAATCTTAGCAGCTGTGAATTTACTGAAGTTGAGCAATTGTCGAATCCCGACAGACGAACTGCAGCTTTATTACATTAACATCTCCATATGTCAAATTATCAACTGGTAAACAACACCTACGACGAAGCGATAGGGGCTTTCACTCAAAAATTGTTGACTCATTTTCCCCTTCACTTGAAGAGAAAGGAAATGACTGACATAATTCAAGACAAGTACTGTTTTGTTTTGTTTTGAGTCCCTCCTGCTAGCAAGTCGCCAGTCGCTTTTTTGGAAAAATGGACACCAGAGGAATCAGAAAAGCCAAAAAGTTGCTTTTTCACCAAAAAAAAAAATGTCTTGAGCAATAAACTTGAATTAATAGTCACCTAGCTCTACTACAAATGGAAAAACCCTTCCTCTTGCAGAGAGGCTTTGGCAACATTGACGGCGAACACTGGCTCGGGCTGGAGAACATTTACAACCTGGGCAAGCAGGGTGACTACAAACTTATGGTGGAACTGGAGGACTGGAACGGCAAGAAGGTGTACGCAGAGTACAGCAGCTTCCGCCTGGAGCCCGAGAGCGAGGGCTACCGCCTGAGGCTGGGCGCCTACCAGGGCAACGCCGGTGACTCCTTCACCAGCCACAACGGCAAACAATTCACCACGCTGGACCGAGACAAGGATGCCTTCTCAGGTACGTGACTGTCAGAGGTGGAAAACATACTCAGGCTAGTAGAAGTGCAGATACACAGACTAATGCAAGTACAAAACTACAAAGGCAGTCAAGTGCACAACGGAGAAGGCTGAAACCTGCTGCGAATAACAAAAATCCAAGTGTAATGGATGCCACAATATGGCGCAAGAAGTCAAATGCAAATGCTGAAATGCAATTTTGCCCAGCGTCACAGATTCGGGTCCTTTAAGTAAAAAAGTATGGACTCTGAATGGAATACAAAAGAGAGAAAAAAAGATAAAAAAGTATGGACTCTGAATGGAATACAAAAGAGTATTTTAAAAAAAGTTTTTTTTAAAATACTGTCAATAATGTACAGGGGTTATATGCTGTGGTTAAAGTCCATACAAATTAGATTTCCTCTTCTTAACTTATATTTCGTTTGTACTGAGAAGAAAAATAAGATATTTTTGGCTCAGGTTTTTCTTCAACATATTTCCCTGTCTTTTCTTTTACTGTGAAACAATTCACAAAACAATGGGAAATTTTGCTCATACAGTCCCCTGAAAATATATAATGACATTTTGACCACCAGAATCTGGTGGTTTTATGCTGGGAAAAGACAACTCGTTGGCAATAAATCATTCTTGGAGCAGACGACATCAAACAATTCTCTCATTGTAAATAAGACTAAAGATGATGAATATTTTGTTTCGCAGAATCTATTTGCATCATCGTCATGACTGGTCCACGATTCACATCCCCGCCATTTCATTCGATCATTTACACGATTTCAACTGCGGTCTAGTCACAACAGATACTTGTTATTGTGATTTTTCAAGTACCTATACTATCAATAATGAAGTATTTGTACTATCCATTGATCTATCAGCTTCACTTGCTCTTCATTGCTACCGTTGTGTTTGTCCTCAAGGGAACTGCGCCCACTTCCACAAGGGCGGCTGGTGGTACAACGCATGTGGCCAGACCAACCTGAACGGCGTGTGGTACAGCGGCGGAGTTTACCGCAGCAAATTTCAAGACGGGATCTTCTGGGCCGAATACGGAGGGGGGTTCTACTCACTCAAGTCCGTGTGCCTGATGATCCGACCCATTGACTAGATCCTCGCCACAGTGGCTCCTGCTTTATTTTCCACAAATAAAAAATGCATCCCTGAATAGACACTGTACAAGTACGAGGATAAAAGACATTTGAGAAGAGGAGGAGGAATAAACGACGGCATATGTTTTTGCAAGGACTGATGGACTCCAAGCAGCTCAAATGCCGAAAAGAATAGAAACTGTTCCTGAAGGCCAAGTCGGAAAAAAAATCCAAATTGTTTCAGTTGAGCCATGCAGCATGAATCCAGCCTTTGGCTCCTGGGACAATCAATATTACTCCCATGTGACACAGTTGACTTCTTGGGGAAAGACGGAATGGTCTTTCTTTTTCTGTTTTTTTTTTTGGTACGGTACTTAAGAAGATAGCTCTCAGGAGCAGCTTACGTTTTTTTTTTGTACTTAAGAAGATAGCTCTCAGGAGCAGCTTACTGTCAACATCGGAAGTAATTATGTTCATATGGAAGGCTAAAGAATAAACTTTGTTATTAATTTGAGTGCCACGCTACATTTTTAGGGATCCCTGGCACTGAAATGCGCAGGCATGTAAATACCTATGGCCTTTGCTTGTGAGAGTTTAACTTAAATGTGATTCTACTCAGGCCCGAAAAGTTCACAAAGCCACTTTTGCGACTTGCATTTTTTTTTTTGTTCCTAGTATATCAGTAGGTATTTATGGAAAGCGCAGTCTTCTCTATTGATATTCTGCCCAGTAATGTCATGTGTTAGCCAATTTTAAAACTGCCTGTGATGAATAGCGTTGCAGCAGTACATAGATGCCAGAACATTCTCATTGTAAGTAAAGCAAATGTGTATCCTCTCTCACCATTTTCATTCCTTTTAAATTTACAGCAACAGAAAATATTTATGCACACTGCCACAAAAGTCTTACTGTTAAAACCACTGCAGATCCGTTTCGGAAATGCAAAATTAAGACGTGGCATACAACGCCAGAGTGAAAGGGGGTGGGGGGGATACTTGTATGGAGGAAAAGAAGACTGTGACACACTGCCAGTTGTCATTCAATGTGTCCAATTAAAAGTATTTTATAAAAGCTTTCTGTGTCCTTTACTGATCGGCTTGAGTAAGGTGTGAGGAAAACAGCAGGATAGTGCGCAAGGCATGCTAACTTGTTTGCTACAGGTATGAAGCAGCTATGTTAATGAGGTTGAAGAAATTCTGGCAGTGGGGTTGACTGCTAATGTTAGCGCAAGCCACCCAATAGACAGTGACAAATGCGATCAACACAACGGGGCGGGAGAAGCGAGTGTGATATGAAGGCAGAAAATTGCCGAGGTCAACTGTGTAGCCAAAAGGGCCCATTGCCAGAGGCGACAAGTACAGACGGCAACAATCGACCAATGCTCGCTCTTGTAAATTCGCTTTCAGTATGCGAGACGCTCCAAAGAGCAATGCAATTCGTGCTACTGCAGACAAGGAGGGGCTAAATAGCAAATCAGAGAAGCATTTTCAAGAAGGCTATGTTTCATCACAGCGGGACCACACGTCTCTGTGGTCTCTTTGTGCACCCGTGATTGGCTTGTGTGAACATGAATGAGTTAATCAGAGCATTGAACAGAGTGGTTGCTGTGAAAAATGCGGACAAGGGTGCAGTCTGTGGCTACCAAGGCTAGTGACAGATCGGCTTGAGAGTCCCTCACGCGTCGCTTTAGTATGAAGGCTTCTCTGCAGAAAAGCTAGGCGAGCTTTCTTCAATCTTGTGGCCAGCTGAGCTTTGCTTCACACACACCCCAAAAAAATTTATGACTGAATTTCAGTTGCTACGAGATTGAACTAGACAATCTGCCAAACAAAAACCAGAACACACAGTCAAGCCTTAAGACACACAAATGAATTTTCCTCGCTGGAAACCGTGCATGATGTCATCTTGGCACCAAAGCGAAGAAAGAGTGTAAATATTACAGGAAAGAAGATTTATTCCTCATTTTCGCGCTGATTTATCCGTTTGTTCTAGCTGGCAAGAACTCCGGTGTTTTAAAACAATGCCAGCCAACGGAATATTCAGCACCGGGAAGAGAAAGCAGATGATGCAATTTTGTGTTATCAACACTTCACTCCCATTTTTGTGAGTTTTTCACATCCCACTCTAAACAGGAACTTCTTTGTACACACGCAGACAACCTTTCCAGACCTCTGCATTCTTGTTTTTACAGGTTGATGTTTATGGGCTAATGGTTAAATGGAAGGAGAGTGTGTGTGTGTGTGTGTGTGAAGTGTGTGAGAGTTACCGAGGTATGGTATACACGACACCATGCTCTGGCTGCTTATGTAGTCCCGCAGACGCTTGTAATTGTCCTCTTTGGACATCAGGAAGTCGAGCCGGTCAAATGTGGCCTTGTCCTTGCGACTCAGTAACTGGAAGGATGCGATGGTGGGATTGTTACATAAGCCATGTGGAGACAATTTGCAATGCGCACAATTTTTTTTCTAAACTGCGTAAAGATTTTAACTGTCAATTCTTGTTATATTATATCCAATCATTTTTAAGCGTTCAAATTCTAGTTTCTTTGCATAATACAGAGGTTGTAAAATAACGTAAAAATGGAAATATTACTTATTCTCTTCATTTTTTCCCCCCTTAGATTTAGCGGAGATGGCTTCCACTTCTTAAATTATATTGTAATTCTTCTCCATGGTGAGCAGAAGGGGATTTTCAGTTCTTCAACTTAAAATTCCATCATTCATTTGCACCATTGGAGTGCCTTAAGTTAATAAATGCCTCTTTCGGAAACAAAGTAATACATGCATAAACATAAAAATGCTCCCTTGTCCCAAAATTTGAAAATGTCATAATCTGTCAGAAAACAAAATCCTAAAATTTCAGTGTTGAGTCTAGATTGAAAAAAAAAAAAAAAAGATTTTAAAATTCGTATTTCAACATAATCTTTTGAAGAATGTGTTTACGTTCCCACACCTTGTCATCCATCATGTTTTCTCACATGTGTTATGTTTCATTGGCCTTTTGTTCGTGTGTCCTTTTTTTTTTGTCTTTTAAGACGCCCCCCAATTGGCAACTAAATAAACCGGGCTTGGCTTCAAAGTAGGGATAAACATACTCACCGCCCATGTTTTGGTGAGTCTGAAGATGGGAGCGCTCTGCAGGCCCGACACCACCGCCATGACGGCGTGAAGGTTGTTCATTTCGCATAATTTCTACGTTAACGACACGAGACATTGGTCATGTGTTTTCAATGCAAACAATCGCCAGGACCTACGTTTGTGGTATGCAGAGGTGGGGGGGATGTGTGTACCTTGGCGGTGCGGATGTATAGACTCAGCACCTCGGCTCTGATCTTCAGCGTCTGCGCGTGGAGGATCTCGCGAACCACCCAGAAACTGGTCTAGATTAAACACACACACGCAGAGATGTTAAGAAAGACCGATAGAGCTGAGCAAAAGCAGACTTTATGCGAAACCCATGGCAGAAATTATGGCACCTTACAAAAGTCCGTATTTAGAATGGTTACTTGCAAATAAAAACATATTTCCATTTTTTTTCTGATGAAATTGCTACAAGCTAATGATGGTGAAAAATCTTTGCTGGGCTGAAAAACAAAACAAAACACGTTTCTCTGCCCATGGTCAGCCAGACTGGGCGAATTTCCAAAGCCACTTTTCAGTGATGGCCAGTACAATCCCTGAAACACTTTCATGCAGAAAACAACCAATCCCCCATGAAACAGTGGCAGGGGATATTTATGTATGCATCGCCAAGGCTTTTTCTTCTCACTCCCGACTCCACTTTGCAATGATAGGCAGCCTGCGAAGCTTATGTCGCCCCAAAGCACAGGCTCGTGCCCTAGTTGTCATAGTAACAAAAGCCAACCTCATCATTGGCCCAGCAATATATGGGGTGGAAGGAGGGCTGGCTGACAAGCATGAGACAACAAACTGTGACCTAAGACGGAATATTGTGAAAAACAAAAACATGTCACAGAGGTCTCATTAAGACACCTGGAAACAGTTTTACAATTGAAAAGTAAAGACATGCAGAAAGATCCAAAGGGTTGACGTGATTTATAAACATAAAACCAAGAAGGGATGAGGATGAGTCTGCGGATGGTTCCGCATACAAACAAGTCGTTGATTCAATCAAGCAGAAATGGAAAGAAGACAGAGGAAGGCACGGTAATTGGTCCAATAGTGTGAGGCGGTCAGCCGAGGCATCCACGTGCACCATGTGTTCCTGAGAACACTCAGCCCATCTGGACTTATCCCCAAATGCCACCTCATTTAAATTCTGTACTGCTGTTCGTCGTCCTCTTTTTCCACAGTGTAAGTGGATGGACTCACTCAGCTTAGCAGCGCAGGTGTGACGAGTCCCAGTGCGCTGTGTGGGACGTGCACACATATCTGACCCCACAGCTGGTTTTGCCTTCCGTTTGCTGGAAAGAGCGCCTTGGGTTGTTTTTCTTTCGAGGTAGAGGCAAGGAGCTGTGGAACGATAAGTTTGTCTAGCAACTCCCGTCTCATTCTCTTTCCGCTGCCACCTTCCGTCTATGCAGGTGGTACGCAGGAATTGTAGCAAAAAAAAAAAAAAAGTGCATATTCACAGCACGGTGCACTAGCGGTTGGCACAACTGCCTCATAGTTCTGAGGATCGGCGTTCAAATCTCATTTACATGCTCTCCCTGCGCTATCTTTGCTGTCGGCAAAGCACTCACTCTGCACTCGGCAGAATGCAAAGTTGACTCACTGAGGATCGGCGTTCAAATCTCATTTACATGCTCTTCCTGCGCTATCTTTGCTGTCCTCTCGGCAGAATGCAAAGTTGACTCGATTTGACATGTCGGTGGAAAAAGGGAGCTGTTAATTGCCACGTTCGCAGCATGTGGAATCGGTCTACCGAATTGAACTGGAACCCACACGCAAGTGGGTTGGGAACTGCCAAATAAATCAAGACCGGCAGATTTTGACACAGGATCAATCCGTTTAATGGTCTGAAGGTGACTGTAACAACCTGGAACCAACAATGGAAGACAGCAAATGTGATTAGATGGGAGTTCGGCTTGTGTGACAGTCTGCTATCTCTGAATGTCCATTAATCTGTGGAACACTGGCGTTTACATCTGGTATTACAGGATGTAGATCATTACTGCGTCAGCGTTTGTGACAAAACGCATCAAGTCAGATCACTGCGCATTCGTCAACACGGGCTGTAAATTATTATCCGTGCCTCGTGTTTAATTGCATGGCTCGGCTCCACTCCTGGCGCACACCGGGGCCAACAAAACTACAAGTGAAGGACGAGGGATTAGAGGTGCTCGGCAGGAGTCCGGCGGCCCAATCCCATTATCCAACCAGCTAATTTTCCTTGGCTGGGGTTTGAGCTCCCAACATCTTGAATCACCGTTTGGGATCTGCCAGGAAAGACGAGTTTCCTCGGGAACGCATTCTTGCATAATAGTCTCATCCGTTTACACTGGGTAGGCACCGAACGAGGGTTTAAGGGAGCTCGGTGAACGGAATAAAAAAAAAAAAAAAAAAAAAACAACTAAATTCCAGATGACTATGACATGATGTTATATCATAATTGCGATGATTAACTATTGTACACATTTTACAAAGACCATTTAGACTGATTTATGAGCAGGATGATGATAAGGTGTCCAGATGATTATGTACGGTTCAGGGGGAAAGAAAAGGTGAAAAAGGATCATTTGCTCTGTAAATGATGCAAAAGGAGGACAAGGGTAGAAAAATGAGGTGTAATCTGCCTGGATGCAGATAACTTTGAATTAACTGAACGACGCTCACCTGGTTGAACCTGCGCGTGAAGGCAACAACGTTGGGAGCGGAGCTGTGCTTCTCCTTCTTGTTCCAACCGCAGCTTGACAGCTCCTGAAAAAACACACGCAAACAATCAGGGGAATTGACATCTAGCGCCGGGGGGCACAGCCAGGGCCCCCCGCCCCCCCCAAACAATTGTCTGCTTGCATTCAATTGTGTAAATTTGCGGTTTATTTCTGTGTACGCACATAAATTCCTGCTAATTTCAATGTCAAGTTTCAGATTTCAACAATTCGGAGACTTACGCAACCCAAGATACAAGTGGATGTGAAAACTGTTGAAATTATTGATCATTTGCGAGTTTGCAAATACGTATCATGTCAAAGTACTTTTCTCAAGACACTGGATGTTTTACAGTGTGGAAAAAGAACAAAAGAGATTTCCTTCGACCTTTTAGAAGGAACAATAGAGTACTTAATACACAATCGAGTCCAAAAAGAAGCAGCAGCTGTGGTGATAATAGGGTGAGTATTTCGTTTTATTTTACAAGAGGGCTGGGATTTTCATACATGAACAAAGAGAAAGAGTGCTCCTCTTAATCCTCATCAGCCGGCTTGACTTAGAGCAAAACACGATCAGCTATATCAGGGCTGCACACAATAACCCCGGGTGACCGTTGGTATGGCAACTTCTGGGAACGGCAACTAGACAGAGCTCGACCACATTTGAACCTCAGCATTTGTAAGATCCGATGTCAAATGGTAAAAGCAGACGACGGTGAGTTGAGAACCGAGTTCAAAATGGTGGTGGGGTCCAGACAAGGATATGGAGGCTCTTGCTGGATCATCACCGCCCTGCACGGAACCAGGATGTGGCTGCTCCAGAAAGTAGGAGCCCGTCTCGCTGAGGGAAGTCAACTGTTTATTTAATATAATGTGCTTCCCCTCCGTAAACCACGTCAATCATCATTCCCTGCAGGATCCACACCGTTGCATGACTATTCCTGAACAAAAGGCGCTCTATGGTCTTGACATCTCTTGACCACCGATCGGGTAGACCTCAGCAAATGATGCTCATCTTGCAATACCGGGGCCACGTGGACTTGTCGGGTGATTAAGATACCTAAAAAAGCCTGGA
Organism: Hippocampus comes; assembly: GCF_001891065.2. Taxonomy (NCBI): domain Eukaryota; kingdom Metazoa; phylum Chordata; class Actinopteri; order Syngnathiformes; family Syngnathidae; genus Hippocampus; species Hippocampus comes. The sequence continues at coordinate 4,552,170 of NW_017806175.1, read as the reverse complement.
GGCACTTCAAGTTTTTCAGACCCGGGAGTCAACTCTTGACAAAACTGAAATTGATTTGAAAGTGAGTTAAGATGTAGACTGCAATGGCTTGTAATCAAAGGTACCCCACGAATTTGCAAATAACCTTCCTCGGGAAATTTAATGTAGAAAATGACAACAATGATTTGGTGAATAACCCAATCAGCAGATTTCTTTGTACTCTTTCTGTCATGCCCTAAGATGCTTCTATGGCCCCATGTAAGCAGAGGAGTAGCTAACGCAGTGTTTCTCAAATAGTGGGGCGCACCCCCCACTTGATGATGCACGGAAAGATCGCTACTGGCGGAAGTTAACAGTTCGTACGGGAAAGGGGCAACGAAAGATAGAGGCGCTTATTACATACAATATGCACTTCAAAAGATACTGCGTATGCACGACTGAGTGAAAAACAATTGGACAATCATAACTGCTATTTTTATTGCTTGCAAAGCAGTGACATACAAGCTAGCGTACTCGCCCTTCTGGTGCATTGCTTCAAAGTCAAATCATCTGTAAGCCATTTATCAATGTTAGATAAGTGTGAAATTACTTTCGGGTGCTTTGAGGTCAGCCGTTTAAGGTTTATTTATTAATATAGGCAATTATACGCACTTAGGGAAGTATCCATTAGTTTACGTTTTTGCTGTCGTTGTCAGGGCTTGCTCCTTAACTCCAGCGAACAGCGAGGATTCAGTATATCGCAAATATAAACTTTATAGGATATCATGAAAATATGTGTTTGAATGTGGATGCTCCACTGTGGTCTCTGTTCGATTCACGAACGCTGCGGTAAAAAGACTGAAGAGTCAAGCCACAGACATCGGAACATCCCTACGCGCTGCCGATGGCAACACAGCTGGACAAGTACAAGTAAATAAAATTGGGTCAATTAAGAGCCAAACGAGGGCTACCGAGAACAACTAGCGGCAACTCGTTTTAGACACACTTCGGTCCCAGAAGGATTTAAAAGCACGTCACGACAAGTATCATATAAACAGCCAGACGGTGCCGAATAAGATCAGCAGCTGCAGCAGAACCACAGATGCGAATGACCTCATTAGTGATACCGCAGCGGTCCTTTTCCCATTGTCTACATTGTAAACGGAAACCTGCAGCGTCGGGTACCCTGTGAGACCTGAGAACCCGCGGCGTGCCGGAGCAAGAGCCGAGGCACGATGGAAAAATTGATTGAACAAGCGTGCTTGCGGCGAGAGACCAGAGATAGGAGGGGGATTCGCTCGAACAGGAAGGAAAACAGGGATTGTTGATTATGTGAACAGCAGCTTGCGGTGAGACCGAGCACAACCTTTGACTGATTGCGGGACGTTGCCAAGTTTAGTGCCGCGAGTCAACAGACGTACTTGTTCCCTTCTTGTTTTGATAAGAAACAACAACAAGGGGGAGAGAGAATTACGATAGGGATGAGGGCAAACGTATAACGCACCGCTGCCTCCAAAGTGTAGACTCCAGCTAGGATCTGCTCTATGTCCAAGCCAACATTAGAACCTTTTCCTGCGCGCACCATCGGAGGAGACGACTTTACCAGGTGCGTTTTTTTTCCCTCCCACCGACCACGAGACTGATCGTTTGTCAAGAGCAGTAAAATTTCACAGAGCATGTTATCACGGCACTGCAGTGCAACCTTTGCCACAGTCAGTCCAGCGCAGTGATTCCCAGCCAGAGTGCCGTGTCAGCTCATCTGACTCCTGATACCGCCATAGATCCTTTTACACTGGCCTGTAAAAGTGTTATTTTAAAGGGGTCACTGGTCTGTATAAACGGCAATGACACGGATATTTGTTTGAATTTACTGAATGTTTTAAATAACTTTTCTTAACTTGTATTAAAGTGGACGTCGAGTCTTTTCTTTACAATAATATGTCCCATGCGCCCCCCACTAATCCAAACACGGCATTATGATTAATACTGCGTTTGTGAAATATGAATGAACAAGAAAAAAAAAAATGTTTTTATCCATCTCAGGGATAGGCCATTTTGCTACCTGCTGTCGACTGAAAATGACATCACAGATGCTCAGGGCTCAGGTAACGAGCAAGCATGGCTCACCTGTTTGTGAGTTGGGTCATGTGACATTCGCAAGTTGAGCTTGAACACTTTTTGTGACGCGTATTCTAGCTGACGGCAATGACGCCGTGCCGAATTGCACCCTTAGATCCTGTCCACGTCTCTTACAGTGTAAATGACACGAGACTCGGTTTCACTTTGCATCTCACTGGCAGCACTGGAAGCCGTTAAGGCGACAGGAGGTCATGCTCGAGAAACAACTTTCAATCTACAATCCGGACACGTCCACGAGATTTCCACTGTGCGGATGAGCAAGAAAGGCGCACATACTGACATCCGCCGGGGGCATAAAATGCAACGCGATAGCCGTGCTTCCTGAAGACTTGAAGAAGTGATGCTTGGCAGACACACCACATAACTCACTTGGCTGAAGTGGTCATGAGTGACTTAGAGGCAAGCGTTCTCTGTCACTTAATATTTCATCGACTCCCAGCTTGAGATGAATAACTTTCAAATGTGTGAAAGGGAAAGATGTTGCAAAGAACGTCGGCAGGCAAGCTTCCTGGTATAGAAAACTGACAAATAGGCCCCAAAAGACCTTTTTAATGGCTTGTACACAAATAGTTGGGTCTCTGGAGTGGTAAAACCTGCAACGTTGGACATTCTGAAAGAAAAGAGAATGTGCAACGTGCATGAATAAAAACTGAGGTATGACGGAAAAAAAAATTGATGGGTGGGCAGTATTCGCCCTAAATGAAAAAAAAAATAAAAAATCAAAAATCTGCCAAAAAACAATCAGAATAGAAGCCTTAAATTACGACAGCATCTATTTTGGTGGTACACAGTCATGTGCTATCAACAGTTTTTGTGTGTGTGTGTGTGTGTGTGTGTGTGTGTGTGTAAATTTATTGAGGATTTTAGAGACATTTGAAGCATTCATCCGATGAAAATTCCATTGCTGCCGGGAGGCAGACGTGCTAACCACGAGACCACCATGCTTCTCATTGAATCAAATTGACTTAAAGCAGTAAGGTCAAACGTAGGTTAGGTTTCATGACGGAATACTTTAATAAACTCGAGCACTTTGGATTAATCCCGCGGAGGGCAGGCTAGAGCTCTTGTTTTGACGATTTTGCAAGTGCATCATATAAAAAGGTCTGATCTGATATCATGTGAAGAGCAAATACGGACTGGTGGGAGCACCTCGATGCGTGAAATTCAATTTACAACATCCAAACAAAGGGACCCTCTCATCTCGTCTCGGAAGGGATTCTTTCCCGTGTTCCCATTTTGCGAGCTTTATCCAAAAGAAAACAACACCGCACAATAAGATAGATCCGTTCTAATGGCACAATTGAATGATAGCCCATGAAAACGGAACCATGGAAGTGGGAACATTAGGGAGACAAACCAACATTTTCTGAGAAAATATTCCTCAAAAGTCAACCAAATAAAAATCTTGGTGAGGAACTTAAGACAAGCTGGTCGTGTGATTCGGACTTTAGGGTACGATTAAATTTTTTTTTTAATTGAACTGCAAATTTTTTTTCCACATGATAAAATGACCCAACAAAATGAAGACCAAACCCTAGCAAAGAAGTATGAAACATGAACCAAAACAATACACTGGAGAAAAAAAAGGCGATCGTGCTATTAAAATACACTTGCTCATGCGACAAGCATCACTCTGCAAACACCTACTGGTTCCCACTCTTTCTTTCCCAAGTGTGATTAGTCTTACTTTATTTAGTTTTTTATAAAATATTGACCTCCTCTTCTCACTTTTGACAGTTTAGAATGTCAAAATGGCATGGAACAGAACAAACGAATTCACTTACGTGTTACGTGGGAAAGCTGTCTGGTACAAAACTTAGCAGGTGCCAAGTTCAAAGAATATTACACAACCAGTTATTCAATACAGTACATTCTTACTCGGCCAGGGAACACAGTTGAGATGACAGGCAGGCACACACACACACACACACGCCTGGTTTTTGCATTATATGGCCACGAGGAGCACAAGGAAGTGGAAAATAAGACTTTCAATCAAGTTTACCCCCCTCCCCCATTCTCCTCCAGCAGCTTTCATCTCCGTAACAGGCGGGCTCTCACTTTCCCATTCTGACACAATAAGCGTGGACTTGTAATCCTCACCCAAAGTGGGTCGATTTAAAGAAGACATGTTATGGCACTTTCTTTTCACATTTAAAACCGTTCCGAGGTGGCTTAATAAAAGGGCTCCTGCGTCCTTCAAAAGAGTCAAGAATGACCACTTACAAAACTCTGGTTCATGTTTCCGACTGCTGATTTTGTTACCATGAATAAGTGCTATTCAATATCCTTGATGTCCTCTTAACGTCTGTATACTAGTTATGCTCTTTGTCCTCACTAGTAGGACAAATTAAGCATATTAGTAGGACAACTTTATGTTACTAGTGAGGCAAAACTGTGCACTAGTTGACAGCTGCGTGCTACTAATACTATTAGGTAAATTTCAAATTATACAAGTTCACCTCTATCTAGCACTTCTCTAATCTTGTCCAGGCTTGCCATGAAGCCGTTATGCGCTTTTATTCACGGCGTACAAGTGGGTTATTGTGTAAAACTCATTCCATTTCTATTATGATGGCTGTCTTTGTGTGTATTCATAAACTGTCTCACCTCGGGCTGGATGGCTTTGAAAACAGGATCATCCATGAGTGTAATCTGGCCCTGGAGGAGAGCATTTAAACAAATGTTAGAACATTTATCACAAAAACAGCCGCTGCTTTTCATACCATAAAGATCAGGACGAGAAGCCCCAGAGTGCCCTCTTGTGGTCGGAAATGAGGCCAAACGCATGCTCTCACATTGCGGCACTCCTTTAGCAAGGTCACTGGTGTCAAAGATGGATTTTACGCTTGCACGTCTCATCATCCAAGCCCAATTTAATGCCATTCATTTGATTTTCATGTACATTTCAAGTGACGCACGTCCCATATGGCCGCGTTAACGATAAGGGAACATGAAACAAGACGTTTGAGAACATTCCTGAACTTCACGTAACCAACTCCACTGTCAATACTTTCAAATCCAGCCTTAAAAATTGAGATGTGTTCAAAACCTCTACAGTAAATTCACTCGAGTCGATAAATAAAATAATAAAGTTCTCAACCTGACACTGGCCATCGTTTCACATTAGCTCAGCACTTTAGGTTTGTGCTTACGCTTCAAAAAAAAAAAAAAAAACCCTTAAAAGTTAGTTGGTCAAGGACAGCTCGAAACAAACAGACTTACGGCATATTCTTCCGGTGTGACCTTCAGCACGTCAAAGACAACTGCGTCAAAGCTCTTCTTCAGCTCGGAGGAGCCCTTGTCACTGAGAGACTCTGAGCTGCTGCTCCTCTGGAACACACATATGCACGTAGTTTCATCACAATGAAAGCAACTGATACAAGCATGCTGGAAACAAGCCTCTCATTCAGTGTTTGCCAACTAGGGATGCACATACCCTTTGGGGTACGTGAGCACATTGCAGGGGGTACGTGGATACATTCAGATTTTTCTTTTTTTTTTATTTCTCAGCTCAATAACGGTGGCACAGATGCGCCAAAATCACAACAGCTGCATGTCAACAAGTGTCGCATTAAAGCTCAGCTGGCCGATAAAAAGGCAGTAAAACAGAAAATAAAATATTTCTTAATGTAATCATCAGTTGTTTTCTACTTTTGTAGAATCATCAACACTGGAAGAGTGAGGGCGTGGGGGTAATCATGGTATGAGAAAAAGTCTCGGAAACACGTAAAAAAATGGCAACCACTGCGCTCATTAATTGTGAGGGGTAATGTTTTAATAAGGTCTCACCACTATTAACTATAAATGTATGACTGTCATCTTTAAACGGCATTTTGTGGGCTCTTGTATGCATGAGAGTGAACTTTCCCCCCCCTCATTTCTTATCACAACATTATAATACTAATAACTGTGATCATTTCTGGTCATGCCGAAGGTGAAATAAATTATTCATAGGGTTTTTATTCATAGGGTAGTTTCTTTCCATGTTGTTGGAAATCGAGAACTAACCAAAAATGTCTCGGGGAAATTGATGGATAGGGAAGGATGTGTTGCTGAGAAGCGGCTTCACCTCTGAAACGGTGGCAGCAGTCGGGGCGAGGCTTGATTGGCCATTGGGGAAGTCCATCATTCCCACAGCATGCAGCTCTAGCACAGGAGGCCGTCATTCATGATGCTCAGCTGCAGCAAAAGCCCGCTCTGCCCTGCCAAAAAAAAATTCACAGCAACAAATACAGTCGTGAATACCTTACAGCAGAGAAAGCTCTCACTGTAAAGCAGCACCACCTGGTGGCTAAACTCATTTCCACATCAACAAACCTGAATTCAACCATGGCCACTGGAAGCTTTAGTTCACTGACCTCGTGGAGACAAACTGAATTTAGGTCTAAGTGAGATCAGTGCATACCATATGGATACTTCCACGGCCCTATAACTTATACAGCTTAGGACAGAACGAGAGGGAGATGATGAAAAGATCTGCGCTAAACAGCTTACAGCACAACTCACGTGTCTCATGAAATGTAACAGTGGAACAACAAACGTTGGACGAGAGAGCGAGCGTGCGAGAGACAGGAAGAGGAAGTCAGTGAGAGAGAGAGAGAGAGAGAGAGAGAGAGAGGCTTTGATTTTGCAACTACAGAAAACTGTCTTTTTATGCCGTTCTTGCAAACTTTTGAACCGTTTCAACCATGGCAGAATTTGTGAAATATTGGCAATTAAAAATCTCACTGTAAAGACTGAACAGCGAACCGTCTCATTCTCTTCCTTATTGCTATGTTTTGCTAAGTGATTGTGTTATTCCGAAATGCGTTTCGATTTATCTGGGAAAAAATGTTTCGACTTATCGCTCAGGTTTTCTTTAAAGAATGGTACACACATCTTACAAGGAGAATGTTGTGAGCCTGACAGCAGGTTGAAATACAAACACAATTTGACGCGGGACGATAAGTCGACATGTAACGGCCGCTTACAAACGCCGCGGACAAACTGACATGCAAAAAGCCTGTTCCTCGACTCACCGTTTTGAGTGTCAGATGAACATGATTCCGGAGGTAAGCCCTGCCTCTCGCCACGTGGTGAAGTCTTGATCTGTCAAGTTGCGTCCCGCTGACACACGTTGAAACTTGAAAAGAAAGAATAAAGTCACTTTTTCTGGACAAATGTTCCCGTGTGATCTACATTGCCAGGGATCTGATGACGCTGACTTGCCATTGCCCTAGAAGTATGTGGGACTGACATATCGACTTACTTGTTAGGGCTGCAACTCATAATTATACTAATAATTGATGAATATGGCGATAAATAAGGTGCTTTTAAAAAACTTTCCATCCCTTTATTAAAAAAAAAAAAAAAAAAAAAAAAAACAACAACAAAAGAAATGACCCCCCCCCACCCCCAACAAAACAAAACAGGACATTATTTCAAATTGACAATGCACAAACAAATTAATCATGCTTCAGTTACTGGTTCGGTCCATAACATATTTGGAAAACAATCATTAATCATTTTGCCTATTTTCTAAGTCAAAGCAATTGTTTTATTTTGATTCAAAACAAAGATAATCAGTCCAATTTCATGCGAGAAGCTGAAATTCCGAGCATTAGGACGATAAAAAAAGAAAATCCAAAATAATTGTCAAATACTTCGATAACCTTTTAGTTGTCGATTAATCGTTTTAAAAGACATTTTTATCTCGTGTGCTGTGAGGTTTTTTTCTAAACTAAAACATTGGCTCAATGGCAGATTCCTCACACGAAATGAAGTAGTACTGACTGGCCACTAGGTGGCTCAGCACTCAAAGGAATCCAACATGTCGACCTGACATGCACGAGGAGAGGGTTAGTTGGGTGGGGGTGTGTGGGGGGGGGGTGTGGAGCAACTGCGGACAAATGCTACATGCTGGCAGGCCTTTGGAAATCAGTTGGGGGCTGAGATTCCATCATCCCCCCGAGGTTGTTATCACAGAGGGACATAAGGGATGGAGTTGGCTACAAAATTCATGAGCAGAACAAATATGGGATTAAGACTTTGGCTTGTAAATGTTAAATTGACGCTGTCCTTGGCGCATTGACATTCTTTCAAATGGAAATATCAAGAAAATTATACTTTCTTAATAGCTTGTGTACTAATAGTTGTGTTTCTGCAGTGTCTGCCCACCCATCTCGTATCAATGAAACAACAATGTGCATGTTTTGTCAGTTGCATGCCTGATTCGAAAAATGTGTCTGTGAATGAGGCCTTTCGCACTTTTGCTTAATAGCGGAGCCAATTTAAATAACCGCCACCCACGACGGGTTTCTGCACCCAGAACTTGGCAGAGCCAATTTTAAGTGACTGTGTGTGAAACATTATTAGGCAGAAACAACCCCCCCACCCCCTCCATTCCAATACCTTAATTTGCTCCTTTTTCGTTTAACTTCACTTGCGCTTGCATGTCATACTGAAGCTCACTTGATAGGTAAATATTTTCCCGAAACGCAAAAACAACACACCGATCAAGTTACACCTTGTAAGTTGAAAGGTTCATACGTCGGGGCACTTGCGTGTATCATTGTCAGTCACAGATTAGCCAACTACCTGAGTGAGAAGTGTCGACATCTAATGACGCCCGTTCACTGCTCGGCAGCAACCATCCACTTTACGTCCGACACAACAGCGCCCACACAAAGCAGACGCCTCCTCCGCCTTCTGAGTCACCGCCAGCATTTCGAGTCAATCTCAACTGCCACGCACAGAGAATATTAGACTATCGGTGACAAACAGTGGAAGGCGTGCCAGGGCTTGTTAAAGAGATTTTAAGGCAGGTTACTAAATGACATTCACACAATTGCAGACTAACTGCAAATTGTCTCCACATTCCATGACCAAGCTTTTCGCATCCTAAAAAGGCAAAAAGAGAAAAAAAAATGCACACCCCTCAAGTCAAGAGCGGTCATCTCATTTCCAAAGCGAAATAATGGCCGAGTGGCCTGGCCTGGTCGCTGTTGCTTCTCCATTTACAACCTTGGGAAGTTGGGCCTTGTAAAATCCATGTTTTATTTCAATGGAACAAAAATAAATTATTGTATTCAGTATGTCTCAGTGTTTGCATGAAATCACACTGGTAGAACATGCATTTTATGAAACAAAAAAGTATCCTCTGATTTTTTTGAACTTCTCAGAGCTATCTTTTAAAACAGGAGAGTCCTTTTCTTTTCAAGGTGAGAGGAAGTATTGCAAAGCCGGAAAAAAAAAAATCACTAATGAAAAAGAAATCGCTAAGAACACAACGCAAGACATTACTTGACAGAAAAAGTGTTTGATGAGTCAGTGGGCAGTCTGATGTAACGGTAACGCCTCAATTTGAGCCAGGAAAAAAAAAACAAACATGTCAACGAGTCTTAATATACACAAACCACAACATTATAACCACTGGCAGTCATCTGAGAACCAGTATTAGATCTGTATCACAAATGATGCCTTCAAAAAAAAAAAACTACGAAAATCTAGCAGGTGGCTGATGATTACCCTAGCGTTGTTTTATTGCATTATTATTCCAAGGTAGCCATAAAAACGCACCAATAAACCCCAGTTGGTTTTCACGCCACCTTAATCCCATTTACTCCCGTGCATATATTGATGAGTCCCAAGTCCAAGCACATAAACATGAGATTAGAGTGTTGAAGGCCTGTGAGGGGAAATTCGATGAAAACATAGCTTTAGTGCTTCCGGCGAAAGGTCACAGAGTGCGAGACTGGAATAGACGTCGCTGTTGGAATGTGACACAGAAAACGGCATTTTTCCTACTCGCGCATTCTCCATCCAACTCTAAAAATGACCCTAACTTAAGATTTCAACCCCCAAACCTCATAATTGTGAGGCAGACTTACTAACCCGTCCAGACATTCTCCATCTTACCCATTCGTGGACGTCACAACGAAGAACCAGAGTCAAAGCTTCAGAAAAGGATAAGAACAGCCTTCTAATGTTACAACACGGCGCCTTCATAGGGGCGGGTGTAAAGTAAACACGGTACGCATGCATGGACGCATTGTTTAGTCTGGCCGCAGCGGGACGTGACGTGTTGGGAGAAGAGCATCCGTCGCCGATGCGCCAAAGTCGGGTGGGGTAAAAAGTGGGTCAGTGTGTTGCGGAGAGGATGTGACAGCCCGTTAAAAGCTGCGCCGTCCTCTTCTTTTGCTTCCCGAGCACAGAGCCGCCTGCGACGTCACTGATCGCTATCTCCGGCGGGGGTTTCTTTGTTTAGCGGCAGGGTCTCTTGATCATCGCTGCTTCATTAACGGCGGCCCTCTCGAGGAGAGCGTGATTGATTAAGGGGGTCCCACCGGTCCACTGTACTGGAGAGAGGCGGAATGCACCCCCCCGGACGAAATGGCAGCCAACGGCAGGGAGCTAATGGAAAAACATCAAGTCATACTTGTGAGCAATTTCAAGTTGTCACATCAAATTTACAGGTAAGGGGCAAGAAAACATTTGGATTCCTTTTTATCCAACATTTGAATGAAGATACGGGGGTCCTCGGTTTACGGTGGAGTTGCGTTGGTATAGCGGTATCGGAATCCCAATTTGTCGTCAACGCGTCATAGCCGATCACGAACCGACGCAAACGCAATAGTGAAGTCAGAATAACAGAAAATATATATCGGAAAAATACTTTTATGAAAAAAAGAAACAATACTATCAAATTAAACCCAGGAAGTACGACGCTAACCGAGTGTGCCTTCTTGTGTCGACGTATTCTTACACAGCCCAACGAACTAGCTTCTCCAGCATGTTGAGCAAATTTTACCGGTTCTAAATTCGGATCCTGGCAGCCGCTTGCACCGTGGGGTGTGATTATGCTTTTTTTTTTTAGGACGTCTTCCCCTCTTCCTCCTCCTTTCTCCGTCCTCACAGATCTCTGCTTTTGATAATTAGAACCTTAGCAAAACGGGCTCCGGTCCCGCCTCGGTCATTGGAGGATGTGCCAGGAGAAAAGGCAAAATGTCAAAGATGAGGGCTGTGGGGTAAACAATAACCGGTTTCGAGTTATTTCTTTTCGGGAGAGTACCGTGAAGTTTGGACGATTCATTGCACCCATGAAATAACAACTTTTTTCCCCACTCAAATCTGCCCCCCCCCAAAAAAAAATCGTGAAGACCAATCATCTACAGTTTGTATGGTTTGGTGAAGTAAAGAGAAGCCATTAGACGAGGATATGATCAGGAAAATGGCTGAAGGCATTTTTAAAGCTGGGGAAAAAGTATTCTCGTGGCAGAGCTGGGAGGAAGTCATCAGTGACTCAAGTATAACCCCTCAAGTTTCAAACAAGTCCCAAATTGACGTGGCGAAAATCAAGCAAGTCGGATCCCGACTACATTTCAAGCAGGTCGATGCAACCCGTTATTTGAGTTGAGCACGTCATAAGTCACACAATCTTGCTCTGTCATAACATATCTAATGAGAATTGATGACTTGCGCCTGACTCGAGCCCACCCCAGCTGCGCTTCGCAGTAAATAAGACATGCCGACACTGTGCCAAACTTGTAAAGTGGCGGCGTGTGGCCCGGGTGGTGATGTGTGATTTGTTGCCTGGGCGGGCGGGGCGGCGAGCCCACGTTCAAGTCCACTTGCCCCCGATGAGAGCAACGCTGACTGATGAATGAGGGAAAAGGGGAAAGGACGAGGGAGGAGGAAGAGGAGGAGGAGGAGGCGGTGAGGGGGAGGAAATGGTGGAAGTGCACGGACTGTTAACAAGGAAAGGGCAGTGGAACAATGCAGGGGCAGCGATGCGGTCAGAGGAATCAAGATAGCATCTCGATGTCTTCCTCGATGAGTCTCCAAGGATCGGCTAATGTCAACACTGCCGCACGAGTACAACTTGGCAGCTTTGATTTCAGTAGAATGCCACTCAGTAGAGAGCTCCACCATCTAATCAGACTTTAGGCTTGAAATGAGCAACCTCGCATCGCAGTTTGCCGGTCAAAAATGTGCATTTTGCGCCACATTAATACCCTTTCATGCACCCCGTAACCTGATAACATGATAAGCTGTCCCTGAAAGAGTTAACACCTACTGAATAGCGCAGAAGCGGCTCGCGAGCAACAACTTCAGCTAGTGCACAGGTGTCAAACTCAAGGCCCCGGGGGCCAGATGTGGCCCGCCACATCATTTTAAGTGGCCCGCAAAAGCAAATCGAAGACAACTTCCATGATGCCTGCTAAAATCTGTACCAAAATTTCAATTTTCACATGTAATAAATCAGTGACACATTGTAAGCATTTTATTGTGACCAAACCCCTCATTAGAGTTACTTCAACAATAATTGAATGAAACGTTATTCTTGACTTCTTTATACAGTTTCAGGCATCACGGCGCTATCCAGTAGTTGTAATGTGGAGTTTGACACCGCTGAGCTAGTGCATCTAAACACGTTGCGCAGTTGCTCGTGAAATCATCACGAATACGTTATATTTCCGACAACTATCATACTCGAAGGGATGACAAGAAAAGACGGAGATTGAGGTCTGCACAATAAACGTGATCAAAATTACATTACGGTAGAGCTTTTTTAAAAAAATCCATTTTGCTTTACTTCTGGATAAGAATATGTTTGCTGCTATCCAAAACGTGAATTTAAGAAATAAAATCTGTAGATTCTATCATTCGTCATATGATCATAATTTTACCAAAATTGCTCCACAATGTTAGAAAGTTGCTCCTCAAGTGAAGTTATCGATTCACAAAACTGCTCTGCAAAGAAAAAAAAAAAATAATTATCGAGCCTTGAGACAATTATGACAGAGCTCTTGTATTGGACCTATTTAGAAGTCGAGGCGCAACTACCGAAGAGTTCAGCGAGTTTATCGAGCGCAGACAGCTGGTTGCCGGATAAGCAACAACACCCCGTGGACGTTTCTCATATTCAGAAAGCCGAGCGGAGGTGTTTATTCTTGCGCCATCCCAGTTATTGGAACTCGAGACGGACGCTCGGCTTTTCCCAGGACGAGGTTCCGGGTGGGCCCTCGGGGCTCTTGTGTAAGACGTTGATTTTAAAGAGGCACGACGTGTTTCAACCTGACAGACGTTATAATTACGTTCGGGGCTCAAACGCATCTGATATGACAAAGCCGCCTTTTCAGAGCTCTGCTATCAACTATTTCTTGTCATGCTATAATAATCATGTTGTCACGGTTTCAGGGATGCACGATCACTGTTTTATTCTTTCCCCATCTGTATGATGACCGATACAGAAAAACAATATTTATTTTTTTGCATGTTAAACAATATACCCTCTCTCTACCTCCCTACAAGTGAAGCTTACATTACGCGGAGACAACAACTGACATTCCACCCAGGTTCTTGCGACTTCTCTATAAAAATCTTTCCGACTCTGGTTTCACCTACATTTTAGTCGGCCGGGGCACAAGTCTCCAATATTTCTGTCTTGCAGCGAGGAGCCGGCCTCGTTGAAGTCGGCCTACTCAGCTCAATTCCTACAATAAATAATGCCGACGTCAATAACTGCCAGTTTGGATACAAAGCTGCAGTCGGGGTTGTAAAGTCATCTTAAATCCTGAGCATGACAACAAGAACGACTTGGAATATGCAGATATAAATGTCATCGATTTCAGCATCTCATAGCTATGATCAAGAAATAGAATGACATTTATTCAAAAACAGGAGCGACATTCAAGGTAGTGGTTCTCAAACAATCCGCAAGCTTCAACGTTTTGTGCTAGTTCTCTTGTATGGTTATTTTGCTCTCAGATCACTTTGAAGCGACTTAATTGAGCAAGAAGAAGATCCCGAGCCTCTGGAATCTGCGCATGCACACACATTCACCGTTCAACATGCATGACTTCCTCTACCATGGCACCGCCCGGTCTCTGGGGTGCGATAAAACGCGACAATTTGCGACACAAAAGGCCAACCCGCACTGTTGCTGGACGTTGACGTCCTTTTCACGAGCGAGTGAGGATCCACCGTCATTTCTTAAAAATAAATAAAGTTACATGACTTCCTCTACCATGGCACCGCCCGGTCTCTGAGTGCGATAAAACGCACTATTACAATTTGCGACACAAAAGGCCAACACGCACTGCTGCTGGACGTTGACGTCCTTTTCACGAGCGAGTGACGATCCACCGTCATTTCTTAAAATTAAATAAAGTTTCATTTAAAAACCAGTGTGTTGACGCGGTGTTATTTTACATGCAAACCACACAATTTATTCCATTATGACAAATATCAAAAATGACTGCGCAACACAAACAACATCGCACTTCTTGACTATTTGAACTACGAGGAGCCTCCAAAGTCAGAGCTGTGGCAATGATCTGAAAAGGAAGTAAACGAAAGAGTGATTTCTGTGTGTGTGTGTGTGTGTGTGTGAATAACTGTTCGTGAGGTGTACGTTCGTGCATGTCTGTGCGCACGCACGAAATGGAGGAGCGCACCAGCTGAGACTTGCAAGGAAACAGCTGTCTTGCTTCTACAAAAAAAATAATTATCGAGCCTTGAGACAATTATGACAGAGCTCTTGTATTGGACCTATTTAGAAGTCGAGGCGCAACTACCGAAGAGTTCAGCGAGTTTATCGAGCGCAGACAGCTGGTTGCCGGATAAGCAACAACACCCCGTGGACGTTTCTCATATTCAGAAAGCCGAGCGGAGGTGTTTATTCTTGCGCCATCCCAGTTATTGGAACTCGAGACGGACGCTCGGCTTTTCCCAGGACGAGGTTCCGGGTGGGCCCTCGGGGCTCTTGTGTAAGACGTTGATTTTAAAGAGGCACGACGTGTTTCAACCTGACAGACGTTATAATTACGTTCGGGGCTCAAACGCATCTGATATGACAAAGCCGCCTTTTCAGAGCTCTGCTATCAACTATTTCTTGTCATGCTATAATAATCATGTTGTCACGGTTTCAGGGATGCACGATCACTGTTTTATTCTTTCCCCATCTGTATGATGACCGATACAGAAAAACAATATTTATTTTTTTGCATGTTAAACAATATACCCTCTCTCTACCTCCCTACAAGTGAAGCTTACATTACGCGGAGACAACAACTGACATTCCACCCAGGTTCTTGCGACTTCTCTATAAAAATCTTTCCGACTCTGGTTTCACCTACATTTTAGTCGGCCGGGGCACAAGTCTCCAATATTTCTGTCTTGCAGCGAGGAGCCGGCCTCGTTGAAGTCGGCCTACTCAGCTCAATTCCTACAATAAATAATGCCGACGTCAATAACTGCCAGTTTGGATACAAAGCTGCAGTCGGGGTTGTAAAGTCATCTTAAATCCTGAGCATGACAACAAGAACGACTTGGAATATGCAGATATAAATGTCATCGATTTCAGCATCTCATAGCTATGATCAAGAAATAGAATGACCTTTATTCAAAAACAGGAGCGACATTCAAGGTAGTGGTTCTCAAACAATCCGCAAGCTTCAACGTTTTGTGCTAGTTCTCTTGTATGGTTATTTTGCTCTCAGATCACTTTGAAGCGACTTAATTGAGCAATAAGAAGATCACGAGCCTCTGGAATCTGCGCATGCACACACATTCACCGTTCAACATGCATGACTTCCTCTACCATGGCACCGCCCGGTCTCTGAGTGCGATAAAACGCACTATTACAATTTGCGACACAAAAGGCCAACACGCACTGCTGCTGGACGTTGACGTCCTTTTCACGAGCGAGTGACGATCCACCGTCATTTCTTAAAATTAAATAAAGTTTCATTTAAAAACCAGTGTGTTGACGCGGTGTTATTTTACATGCAAACCACACAATTTATTCCATTATGACAAATATCAAAAATGACTGCGCAACACAAACAACATCGCACTTCTTGACTATTTGAACTACGAGGAGCCTCCAAAGTCAGAGCTGTGGCAATGATCATTTAAAAACCAGTGTGTTGACGCGGTGTTATTTTACATGCAAACCACACAATTTATTCCATTATGACAAATATCAAAAATGACTGCGCAACACAAACAACATCGCACTTCTTGACTATTTGAACTACGAGGAGCCTCCAAAGTCAGAGCTGTGGCAATGATCTGAAAAGGAAGTAAACCAACAACCTCGGCCTCACTCGGACACAATCGTGAGTGAGAAAAGGGGAAGACAACACAACGAGGAGAAAATTATTCTCCTAATGTGGACATGTCTGTGTCCGTGTGGGTGGCTGAGGGGGAGTTCCTTTCTCATCCCATCAGATAGCAGCTAAGAAAGATTGATTTCTGTGTGTGTGTGTGTGTGTGTGTGAATAACTGTTCGTGAGGTGTACGTTCGTGCATGTCTGTGCGCACGCACGAAATGGAGGAGCGCAACAGCTGAGACTTGCAACCCCCGGAAAAACCCTCCGTTTCCCATCAAGCAGCTCAGCAAGGGACAACACACACACTCACACATAGACAGACACGCGCACACAGACGTATACGCACATGCACCAACGCAAAATTATGCACACACAAGACCCGTTATGCACAACATCTGCAGTTGCGGCATTAAAAAAAAAAAAAAAAAAAAAACACACATGCACACAACCAAATCACACCACAAACTCACGGACACAAACCTCAGAGACACACGTACACGCGAACGCTCATGTACACTTAGAAACGACAAGCTTGAAAGGACGAGTGCGGGCCGTCGGCATGTGTGTCCAAATGTTGGTCCGTTGACTAAAAATAGGAAAGGAATTTGGGCTTCACTCACTAACCGCGCGTACGCACCAGTTTGTTTGGCGCACAAATCCCTCCCGAACGGGAAAAGGACACTTCTCACATTTGCTCTCGTTTCATTCAAGCGCTTGTATGCGCTCGTGTACTGTTAGTCACGGTCGATTACCGGTTTGACGGTTTACCGTGGTTTTAAAAGGTCACGGTTTTAATAACCTGTAATACTGTTTGTCACCAGTAATGAGCTTTTTATTTTCTGTCTTTTCTTTTCAGGGGGATTTCTAAGCAGGGCACAATATGATTGGCTGCTTGCAGAGTTGTGTAAACGAGACGCTTCTTAAGTTAATGAGAGGCTAGTTGCTTGTCTTTTCCTCCTTCTCGCGAGCAGAGAGGGGAGGGGTGAGCAGTGCCACACAGATGAGAGAGGGAGACGAAAGAGATGTTGTAACGTGCATCGTCCTTTGGTCCATTTTTACGTTTTTTTAGTGGCCTGTTTTGAGACTACAAACAAGAAAACATTTTACGTGAAACTGGGCACAAAAACAGGTTGGGGGCCGCTGGACTATGCTGGAAAAAAATTTCTTACGTCATCAATTCGTCACATAGTCGAATTGTTCAAGCCCTGATTAAAGTGCAAACAATTCTTCATCTTTGAGGTCTTCTGACAAGAGAATCTCACAGACATGTTTTGAAGACCCGTGAAAAGTGGTTCAAATTGTGTTTAAAAAAAGCATCATGTCAACAGCTTTTCCAATAAAATTGTTTCGTGTTAAAGGTGTCAGTCAACTTTTTTTTAGTAGGCTTGTTCCATTTGAGCATTTTGAATATGAACAAAATAGACATTCAAAACACCCTTCAGTCATGAGTCTTCAAGCATTTAAAAGATTCTTAAGGTTGCGTTCAGTCGAAAGAAGACATTCACATATAGCGAAGCAGTGTATTATCTTTTTCCCTCTAGACTTTTTCCCCTCTGGACAGCGAAGGGTGTTTGTGGCGCAATATCTTGCCACCAACAAAAGTGCTTGATCACATCCTGAAAACGAGCACGCAGCTTTTTCTACACGCCCTGCAGATGTTTAGTTTGGCCGACACGTCCGCAATTCCTCCCCGACAATCTTTCTTGGCTGAGCTCGTATGACTGAGTGTCAATGTGCTGTGTTCAAAAGTGTGCACTGATGTTGTCAAATTCATTGAATTTCGCAATACTGCAATTTAAAGAGCCATACTTGTTGAAAAGATAAGATTGTCCGGCACCTCTGTTGGCCCTTTTTTCACCACGCTTATTGCTAGCACCGGTTCTTTCTTTTTCCACCGCCGAAATTGGCTGTCGCTCTAGTACTTGAAACTGATGCTTAAGATGGCCCCAATTATTTGTCGGGCCAGACTCTGGCACCGACTACGTCCGGGGGGGAGGGGTTTTCATGACCATCTCAGATGGAGAGGAATGACTCCCAGGACGTGCGGACGTTTTGCACACACTGTTGAGCGGTCAACTCCGGTGCAATTGTGGCCCACCAGAAGAGAGATCGCGGATGAGCTCGGATAGCATGCGCTCTCCGATTCGCAGCCAGCCACAACGACTAACTGTAAAGAGCCATTTGGGAGATTGTATCACTTGAAATGTACTGCACACGGGCAATTGGATATAGGCGCTGAATCCGAATGGGGCCATTTGGCTCTGCAGTGTGAATCCAGCCTTAAGTGTATTGTAAGCTTGCAAGTACAAAAGTGCCTGCTCACATGTAAATACGCAACGTCTGCCAAAACTAACAAAACGGGTTGGCTAAGTCGCACAAACATAAATGGAGTTTTGGGATCACATGGGGATTTAGTTAATGGAAATGACCTGGATGAGCAAGATTTGAAGAAGACGAGAAAAGCCTTGCTGTCTTGCACAATTACCTTCAGGCCCAAAAGGAAGAAAAGGGGCCCAGACTTTGCGTTGTTTGTCTCCGTCGGATCTATTGTCTTTAGCGGGAGCCGGGTCACAAGATTCCATGACATAGCTTGGCTCTCGCTTTAGCTCCCCGAGCCGAGACACTCAAGAGATTTCAGATAGTTGAAGCTGCGTGTTACGAGCACCTGACACCCCCCATACAGGGTACACGGGAAGTGGAAGGGAGCGGCGCTTGTCTGTTTATGCACAATCGGGAACGTTTGGTGGGCTTCACTTGTGAGCCTGACATTTTTACTTCACAAACTATGGAGGGAAACGTTAGGAAAGTATGATCATGACCAAATGTAGCATGATTATCAACAATTATAAGGTGGTTGTTTTAATGTTTGTGCCAACGGGTATTCAAGTTGACAGTATTCATGCTTTCATAGGACTTGTTGTCCACTAAAGCAGCAATCCCCAACTTTTCTCGCCCCACCGACCGGTTTAATGTCAGATGGTATTTTCAGGCACCGGCCTTTACAGCAAAATAACACGATAGGACCTGCATGAAAACGGTGGTATTTTCGAAACATAAGAATAAACACGAATCATGACACGAGAAAGGTCCTATCCGGCCGCAACGCTCTCTGGTCGGTATAGTAACATTTAAACGTGCCTTCAAAATAAGATACACCTCAAATACAAAGTGCATGAAAAATACGACTCACCATCGCCGCATATTATGCAGAGTGGGCTTGGAGCGTGGGGATCTCCCGTTGAGATAAATCCATATTTTAAGCAGGACTCCTGATACTGTCCATTAAATGTAGCCTTCTTACTTTTGAAGGTCGTAGGCTCCTCTTCTGTCACCTGGCTGGGCCTTTTCCCCTTCCCAAAGACGTATGTTTTTGACTCATTTTGCTAGCTCCTGGGTTTCATTTTAGCTGTAACCTATTACGTGACCGAGAAGCGCGCCTTGACCTGCGTCAAGAGTGACATACCGCAGACGAATGTAAGAGATAATCTGGTAAATTTTCAAAATAAAACATCTTTCAGATTCCAAAATAGATACAACAGAAGTAATGCAAGTAACATATTCTTTCTGTGTGGCCCGGTACCAAATGACCCACGGACTGGTACCGGTCCGCGACTCGGGGATTGGGGGCCGCTGCACTAAAGCACTTAGCTGTTGTACTTTGAGGCTTTGTGCCGAGTTCTGTCAGCTACTTGAGGACTGAGTTTCTTGCTGCCCGTAAAAAGGGCACCATATATTTACACTGAAGACAGTTGTAACATTCATCGACATTTGAAACCATTAGGCGAATCGTATGAAACGCTTTACCGGTCATCCGTTTCCTCTCCAGCCCAAACGTAATTTACTCATACACGCGGATCACAGATGAAACTTCCGCCTCTCCAATCATTCCAGATATGCCAGATGGGCTGGCAGCTCAAAGGTGTCAAGTGGAGTGAAAGGTTCATAGCTGACATTCTGCGTACCGTAGAAGGCTTACAAGCCCCTGGCCCTGAACTCACGCCTCACCCGCTGACCAGGACACCGAGAGCCTGTCGGTCTTCAACGAAACGTTTATTTGCCGTTGCTGTTTGCACAGTGTCACGGCACCTGTGCTTTTTTTTTTTGCAGCAGGCACCGTATGAAAAATGCAAAACAAAAAGTTAGACGGTGAAACACGGTGCCAGCCTTTGAGATTCGCCTCAAGTGAAAGCTGGTGCGCGCATGCATTACATCTGACCTCCTTCCCACACATACGGAAAAAAAAAATCCAAGCATCTACGACACCCGCTTCAGGCAACAGCCAGCAACACCTCATGTGAGCAAGCCACTCTCGCTTCATAGAAACAATGATACAGATACGCCGCGTGACTTTTTATATGTGCCAGACGAACGTTTGAATGTTACCTTGGCAACTGAGAAGCCACATTATCAGTCGGGATTGGGAGGGGCGAAGGGGTGCTTTCAGGATATTTTGATTCATCAAAAAGAACACTTTCTGATGCACTTTGGGGAAAATGTGGTACACGATAAGGACGTTATTGTTGCAACCCCCCCCCCCCAAAAAAGACCTTTCAGGTCCACTTCAGGAACATTCTGACCCATTTTCCAAGTATTGTAACCCAGTCTGAGCAATATTCTTGTCCACTTTTTCCATACTTTTGTGCATTTCGCTCTCAACTATTTGAAGTCAGGGTATTTTGACAGGATGGTGCGCTAAAGAATTGAAATTTTGTTTCATGTGAGCACTGACTACGTATTTAGTGACAATTTTGAAAGTCTAAGTTGAAATTTGAGGATATTCTGTAGTCCATTTGTGAAAGTGAACTAGAATGTCACATTTTGGGGGTACTGGTCAAATTTGGTGACGTTTTGGTGCACTGTGAGGAACATCCGAGTCCACTGAGGACATCCTGGTTCACTTTATGAACATAATGGTTGACTTTTAGGACATTTGAGCCCAACCTGAGCAACATTTTAGTCCACTATGAGATCACTTTTCTCCATTTTAAGATCATTCTGTTTCACTTTGGGGCTGGGCCACTTTAAGCACTTTCTGAAAGCGTACCAAAAGGTCACCATGGATCAGAATGTCACATTTTGGGCACACCTGAGGACACTTTGGCACACTCTGGCAAAACGCCACAATATTCTTGTAGGATATTAAACATGAGCCAAGGCGAGTCATGATGCAAATCAAGTTATATCGTCGATAAACTCAAGGTGAGAAAGTGCATGGGGTCGAATTTGATGATGCAAAAGCCCTACTGTGTTTGCTCCAAGGCTCTAGTTCCGAGTTTCATTTCTCTCACACACACACACACACACACACACACACACACACACACACACACACACACACACACGTAATCTCTTCCTAATCACATTTGCAGGCCTCGGGCTGAGCAGTTACACGACAGCATTCAACAGATGGACCTACATGTGGCGGGTAAGGCGAGGATTAGCCGAGTCCATAAGGAGCGGCAAGGTTTGTAAATTCGCAGGGAGACCATCTTGTCTTGGTTTTTAACACAAGCAGGTGTAATGACAGGATGGCATGGAATCAGTCAAACCTTGTGGCTGGGATGGTGCCCCTTGGAAAGTATTCATAGCACTACACTTTTACAAATGCTGCCAATGCCTTATTCCAAAATTTGAATAGTGTGGTACCGTGACTTTTTTTTCTCAAAACTACACCAGAGGGGACTGCAGTGTTCTATTTTGGAAAGGTCCCACTGTATCTACAGTATCTAAACAATAAATCAATTTTGGAGGCTGCCATTACGGAGCGTTGTGCCATTAATCAATACACTATTCCTGTATGCGGGAGGAGATGGAGGAAGAGGAGCAGCAGGGTGGCTAAAGCCAAATAGAATTGATTTTGCCTCTTTCAGCATGACTGCGACACACAGCAGCAGCAAGCATTCTGGTCACGAGTCTGAATGAACCCTTGACTCCTGTGTCAGATGTTAAGTGTGGCAGAGTGTCCAGCGCTTTGGAATCAATCTTGAGTAGCTTAGGGAAAGCGCACCTTCTACAGTGCAAAAAGGTTTCTAAATTCGGCCTAGAATTACATCCACATGACAGCAAACTGTTTGCATAGCACATTATTGAAATATGCAAGTTGTCGAGTGGCAAATGAATACGCCATTAAAAGACAATAACTCTGGGCTCCCATTATTGATTGACAACAACATGCATTACATTAATGTGCGTTGAGACTTATAAAGCACCCGCACACTCAAAACAGCCTGCTGGAAGCCAAGCTTGGACGCTTCATTCAAGATAATCGTACGAACTCCCATCAATTTGCAAACTCGCCTACTTGAGAATTTCTCTGGAAAACACACCCATTTGCAATCATCTGCACATTATTGTGTTCTTTCTGCAGCAAGTAAGCAATGCTGATTGAAAGATTCCACAAGGTTCGATGTGTGGTGGTGGGTGAAATAAAAACAATATGGGACAATGACATTGCGGTCTACGTATACAATACTGTTTTTATAACTTTATTTGCCTGATATAATTTTCGGTAATGCTGAGAGATAACGTCTTTGGGGATCATAGTTTGGGTGTATATTTAGGGTTCAAGCTTTGAACACTTACAATAATATCGGCAATCATACACATTTTCTCAGAGCGCATTTAACATTGGATGCAGGTCATGGTCTCTAACCGGTGCTTTAGTGAGTTGTCACTGTATTGACATTACTCCAGCATCTGAGCTTCACTGGTCAGAAAACTAATATTAATTTGCTAATCATATTTTTATGCTGCTATCTTTGCCAGTGACATACAGTACTGTGACGGATAAAAATGTCCAGTAGATGTCAGAACGTACATAATTGATGTGTGTATCCACTTTTTGTTATGTTTTTGTTTGGTTGTGTGCCGTTTACTCATATAAAATGTGTTCTGGCTCAATAAATGTTGGGGAAAGACTGCCACCGTTTCGTTCTACCCCTCCACCCCCACACACAAAATAAGAATGTGCTTCAAACACCCTTTTATTCATGCTACCTCTTTTTCAGAACTTTACACGTGTTTGTGTCTAGATTGCTGATAAAGAAACGCTTAAGACATGAAGATGACTGGATGCTCACGCAGTATTGTGAGAGGGAGAACCTCCGCCACACCCAAAGCACTCCCTTGGGGGTTAACTGTGCGGGGGGCTTCCACCTCTACTATCACCCGCCCAACAACCCACAGCCGGAACAAACTGCTGTCGCCGCCGGGCTTACGACATCAAGTGATCGCCTTGAAAGTCCACAAACGAACCCCCCTGCTCCCAAATGAAAGCAGTCAACCAAAATGCGACTAAAGTGGCGCCATAAAAGCGAGGAAGGGCTTTTTATACGAGATTAGCATGTGGCTAGCTGGACGAAAGAGGAGCGCGCGATATAATGTACGCGATATCGCAAGCACACTTCCGCGGCGGTACCTCATGGCGTGCGTGTGCGGCCACTGGCCTCCGTGGTTTTGTCTTCAAATTAGCTGACATTAAAAATAGCTAATGAGCTCCACGCAGGTATCAAAGCACGGTTTACTGAGAACAAAATGTACATATTTTTAGGTATCAAAGCACGGTTTACTGAGAACAAAATGTATATATATATTTTCAAAAAGACAGCACTTATCTATAAATCAACGTCACTACACGCCTCATCCACGCTGACCGCTTTGATCGAGGAGGACGCCGCATGTGAAAACAAACATACCCCCCCAAAAAATATAGCAGTAATAACATTGCGCTGCGTTAGCGGAGAGAAGCCAACTCGACGGTTTGGAAGTCACATAGCAAAAGAATAACATAGTAACACTTACCGTAGCACCGAAGGACGTTGTTATTCTGTGCGTGTGATATTCCAGCGGGTTCATGAGACAGTTTTAGGGGGGTTGGTAGTAGGCAGTGGCCGAGGGTAGACAAGAGAGGAGCGAGAGGGCGGGCTGTGCACCCTCAACAGCTGTGTTCTGTTTTGAATGAGGACCAAGGGGATGAGTGGCGGAGAGGCGGTGCTTGTGCTTGGTCCGCTTCTTCTTCTTTGGTATCTATGGCAAGATCTTCTTCTTCAGGCAACGTCACTTGTTACGTCCTGGCTAGACCGAGAACGTCGAATAAAATGGTCAAATGTGCAAAACACAAAATGGACAAATGGCTCGCATGGGTAAACACTATGTTGTTGCCGGCAGACTAATTTTAGTGTAAGCTTACGAATGGTTATGCCACTTTTTTCACGGTCAAATTGAATCAGGTCGCTGAACAGGATTACAAAAGCCTCTTTTTACTCTGCTTCCACCTGGTGGTCAAAATGCTACATTGCAGTCATTTACAATCTCATCGATATGGAACAGTATTTCTTTAAAATCACTACACATGAACAGTATACATATTCATTTGTGTTTAAATGTACCATATTTTACACTGTATATATTTGATCGTATTATTACAAGAAAAACAATCTGAATTTTAAAAAGGCACATTACTATGTGCGTGAAGTCTGAGGCCTTCACACTTTCAACATTATTACTGCCACTCGTTCCACATAATTCAGCCAATTAAATCATTGTGGCATTTTCTTTAATGCAATCATATAATTTTTCATGTATTACAGACTTCTCCATGTAATACAATTTTTTGTTAAAAGTCATAAACGTCACACGTAGTATTACAACTTTTCGGTAGCAGAACCATTTTTTTGCAATATTGTTACTTTTTCTCTCATATTACCACATCTTGAATTTGCAGTGTTTTATTGTAATATAACTTTTTGTTCGTTCATGAGAACAGTCAAAAAAAGAGGAGGCAGTTGGTGCGGGGTGACACTGGCTTCTCTGTGTGTGAGTGTCGAGGCATGAGTCGAAAGCAGGTGCTGCATGTGTGTTTCTAATATCTTCTTACAAAATAACACTTTCATTTATCTTGAAAGTTTCAGACTTTTTCTCTTTATCACAAAAATTAGACATCATTGTCAGAAATAAATCATTCTCTTACATACAATGACTTTTACAACGCCCTTGAGTCAATGAGAAATTACACTTACATGTTGCACTCTGACACTTTCAGTTTGTGGTGGACACACACACACACACACAAACACACACACACACACGCACACACACACACACACACACACACACACACACACACACACACACACACACACACACACAAACACACACACACACAAACACACACACACAGGCCTCTTGTCATCACTCCCCAAATTTGAGCTGCTTCTCCTTTTGCAAACCATGCAATTCCCTGGCCCGATTCTTCAGCTCCTCCGCCTTCTTGTCATCCTTTTCAGTGCCGTCGCCCAGCCTGTACATGCGGCTGGCATTGGCGCAGCCCCACACGTGTCCCAGCTCGCAGGCCCTCATGGCGTACTTGAGCGCCGTCGCCATGTCCGGCTTGACCCCTTTGGCGTTGCCCTCGATGTACAAGGCACTGAGGTTGAAGCAGGACGGCGCAAAGCCGCCCGCGCACGCCCTCTCGTAGTAACGGCGAGCGGCATCCGGCTCGGGGGTGCCACCCTCTATGGCCCGCCCGTCATGAGCCAGTAGACCCACGTTGTGGCAGGCGTCTATGGATTTCTTTCCGCCGGCATCACATGCTCGCATGAAGCAAGAGTAGGCGCTTTTCAGGCACTCGCCCACACCACCTGGTAGGAAGATTTGCTGTTCTTCATAATGTGAGGACATTTTGTGCCCAATCAACCTGTCATGCACGTTTTTGGAATGTATCCGGAGAAAACCCACGCTGTCATGAGAAGAACATGCAAACCCCACACAGCAAGGCCGGAGCCGGAATCGAGCCCTATACCTCTACACTGTGAGGCCGACGTGCTAACCAGTTAACCACTGTGCCGCCCTACTGTGATAATACAAAAAATAATTTTCTGACAATAAAAACATTTCCTTCTAATATTATTGTGTTTTCTCTGTTTTTTTTTCTTGTGGTATACTTTGAATCATGAGATGTGCATTTCCACAGATATAGATAGATAGATCATTTGTACCTTTGCCTGTGACATGGTAAGCCCCCAGCTTGTAGCAGCTTTCTGCATGAGTATGTTTGTCACAGTTGTGTTTGAGCACCTGTGCCGTAGCCTCGTAGTTTTGCTTCACTCCTTCCATGTAATCGGCTAACCTCTGGCATCCTGACAAACACGTTGAGACAAAAAAAAAAAACAAATAAATAAATATATGGTACATATCCACTTATCAAGTGCTAATGATATTAGGGATGACAGCTGCATTGGTGCTTATAATACAATAATAATTAAAGAAACTGATGCTATTGTGTTCTCGTTAATATATATATATATATATATATATTTTTGTTTTTTTTTTTTTTAATTTTTTTTTAAATTTACCTTCGGGGTCATTCTCCTTGTAGCACTGGTAGCTGTACTCCACACCCAAATTATCCAGGAACTGTTCCACTTCTTTCTCATCTTCAAAGTTAACCAGTCCCGCCATTTCGATGTCCTATATGTATTTTTGACGTCCAGTGATGAAATGAACTTCACGCTACTCGTCCACTTGCTCGTTATGACCTTGCTGTGATATAACTTTCGACGGTGCCACTTTTGAGCTATATTATACACCAGTAGAAATTGATGTTGGCACAAATCGAATCCAAAAATGAATCACTCACGACAATAGATAACTTAATGAGGGTAAAAGAGCAAGGGCGAAAACAAACCGCTTAGCATGTGCTTTCTGGTCAATCCCCTTACAAACCTCCGTAGACACGCCTCCTGAGTTACTACTTCCTGTTTTTGTAACTGTCCCTCATCAGATACCGTAGATTCTCAAACTTAGGATTTATGTTGCTAATTGGCAATGTTATCATTAATTCATCTATTTTTTATTACATATTTAAAAGTACCTCTTCATTCATGAAAGACTTCAGGCATTTTTTTTCTTAGAAGGCGAGGGGACAACGTGGCTCAGGATTTAATCACTAAAATTTTCCAAAATAACTATTTAAGTTTGTTGTAAAAAGGACGCAATCGAATTAAAAATGAAGCCACCCCCTTGCTTGCCGCTACTGGCTATTTCCGTAGAGCCGCTGCTTATTCCTTCAGTGCAAATGAAGGTGATTAAAATTTTGCTCATATATTAATCATTACCACAACAGTAAAAATAATTTAGATTATGTAAAAATGGCTGAAATCACAAAAAGACTCACCCTCTCATTCGCTCCTGTTTGTTACCAGCCCATCCTTTTGTGTGTAGCCTTATATTTATTGAATGAAAAAGATAATAAACGTCATTTCCTAGCATACAGTAATTGATGACATAGTCCAGCAAACAAGAAAAACTGACGTTTGCACAAAGAGTCTTGGTTGGAAACGGACCCTCACCAGTTTCCGTAGAGCCGCCTCCTTCTGCCTAATCTACTTCCGCAGTTGTGACCTTTTGTTTACGGTCTGTCACGTCAAAATAGACATGACTGTTTTTTTGCTTTAAACTCATGCGCTTACGCCGTCTCTACTGACATAAAATTCTAACTGCAAACAATCATCAAACATGATTTGCAACAAAGTGGACAGTCGACGACGCCGTGGTTCGGAGAACGAATGGAGGCGACAACAAGTAAGCTAGCTAGTTAGCTTCCCCTGCAGTCTCTCAGCAGTTGGCCCGGCTTTCGGGCGAGAGGATCGACTAAGCTGGAGCCACTCCACCGGCTGTGAGGACAACACTTTCCCCTGTCGCATAAGCTAAAACAGTTCCACTACAATGGCCTCCGGCTTTCTCAATGCGGTAGGTTTTGCTTTCACTGTTTCGGTTTCACGTCCGACTTCTTTTTGTGCTCGACGAGGTGGTGCTGTGTTGTCTGCAGGATGAGGCGTCCCCGGCGAGCCTGACGGACCTGTGCCTCACCTTCGTGAGCCAGAATCTGGAGTGCATATGCGTGAAGCGCGCCGACGGGTCACTGTGCTTCCGGGAGTCCGTGCTCTTCCCGCAGGAGCTCGCGGACCAGCTGCTGGCCAAAATGGCAACCGAGGGTAAACACACGACATTCCAAACGTGGCAATACACACACTCTGTATTTCAGATACTTCCGTTAAAAATACTCTGACGAGTGCCTATATGCACTCCTTACAACATTGTGAGCATACAACATAGAGAGAGACAAAAGCTGCCTGCTGACTCCAATTAAACAGGGCAATGCATTAAAAAAAGTAATAATAATTGCGCATATCCATGACAGGTCTGCTGAATGATAGCACAGTGGGCGTGTTCCGCAACTGCGAGTACCTGCGGCTGAGGCGGGCGTGCATCCGCACGGCGCGCATATCTGCCGAGGCCTTCCAGCGAGCCCTCTGTCCTCACAGGCTGTCCGAGCTGGACGCGGCCCGGGTCAATGCTGACCTGACCATCCCCGACATTTTGCATGGGCTGGCCACCAATAAATATTGTCAGGTAAGGAAAGGTGTGTGTGTGTGTGTGTGTGTGTGTGTGCGCACGCTAGCTGATCATTTGAATGAGGTGTGTTGGAGTAGTAAGGGATCTAAAACAGGCAGGATATGGCTCTCGAGGAACCGGAGTTCCATACCCCTGCCTTAAATCAACATGCCTGTATGCACTCCTTACAAAGACAGACCACACTGAACCCTGTGCGTCTCCCGCAACACAGGAGTCCCTCCAGCGACTGGTGCTGACGGGGCTCACCATGTCCTCCCTGGAGGAGCCGAGCCGCCACGGTTTCAGCGCCCTGCAAGGCCTGCGCTCGCTCTCCCTGGCCAACGTGGACTTTTACGACTCTGGTCTGGCCGACGTGTGCGCCCTGCCGCGACTGGAGAGCCTGGATCTGTCCAATACATCGGTCACTAACCTGAACCCGCTGCTGGGCCTGAAGGAGAGGCTGCGCTCGCTCACGCTGCATCAGCTGAAGAGGCTGGAGATGAGCAGCGCGCAGCTGCTAGCGGTCATTGGCCAGCTGGATGTGTTGCAGGTGAGCGGACGGGGAGCTCCAACGCCGAAGGCCAGACAATTTATTTTGTGTGCGCCTTTGTCTGCAGCATCTGGATATCAGCGATGACAAACAGTTCACCTCCGACGTTGCCCGTCAGCTGCTTGGACAACCCGGTATACTTCCCGCTCTTGTTTCGCTGGATGTGTCGGGAAGGAAACAGGTAATCAATGTTCCATCATATGTCACCTTATACAAACATTTGAGCATTGCTGACAGTCGGATGTCTTTTTACAGGTAACAGATGCGGCTGTGAAGGCATTTGTGGACGAGAGACCGCAAATGACATTTGTTGGACTTCTGGCCACAGATGCTGGGTTTTCTGAATTCCTCTCTGGAGATGGAAACCTGAAAGTAGGATTTTTATCGTTTTCCCCCCTGGCATACAACATGCACCAAGACACATATTTTAGAATTAAAAAAAAAAAATCTCACAGTACACCACCCCAAAATATAACAATGTATTAGTAAAAAAATCAATTTACTCCCAAATGTACACACTCAGTGTGAAATCTGAGCCTGTTAGTAAGATATTCGTCTGTTGTATGAATGGGAGAAGGTGGATGCACAGTTAAAATTATGCACCTTCTGCCATCTAGTGGGAGAGCATTGAACTGTCTGCCTGTCACTATACGTCGACAGCATCGATCAGGGGTGGGCCACATAGTGTATTATTTGTTAAATTTATTTAGCTGTTTTTTTCCCTATAATTGCTGAATTCAAATCACATGTTAAGCACAAAATCTTGCCCATGCTTGGACTGCAGCGATCGGAAAAATTGTGTGTGTTTGACCAGGTGACGGGGGAAGCTAACGAAACGCAGATCTGCGAGGCGCTGCGGCGCTACAGCGAGCGGGAGGGCTTTGTCAGAGAGGCGCTCTTTCACCTCTTCAGCCTCACGCACGTCATGGAGAAGCCTCGGCCCGACATTTTAAAGGTGCGGACGCACGCGGCCGAATTCACCTCAGTTGCGCATTTGTCGGTGTTGGACTGAAATAAAAAAAATGTCTTTCCAGCTGGTAGTCCTCGGCATGAAGAACCACCAGGCCACGCTCAACGTCCAGCTGGCGGCCAGCGCCTGCGTCTTCAACCTGACCAAGCAGGACCTGGCGGCAGGGATGCCGGTCCGCCTGCTCAGTACAGTCACTCAGCTCCTGCTGGAGGCCATGAGGACATTCCCCAACCACCAGCAGGTAGAGACATGTTTCTGTTAGTGCTGCTGTTTTGGTTAATAACACAGTTCAGTTCAGCAGTAAACCGCTAAAACATTAAGTATGTGAAAAATCATGTCTATGAACATAGATCATTAAAGGCAGGCGTCTATTGGATGGGAAGTCATTATTTCAAGAAATGAAAATGGTGCAAAACATGTCGGTGCATTATGAATTGCCTCCAGTTGCCCGACAACATCTGGAGTGCAACAACAGAGAAATGTGGCTTACATGTCAACAAAGAATAGCAACGACACAAGACTCACCATCTCATTTGTTGTTCAATTTGCAATGACAGCCACATGCATGATGTTCCTCTCCGATTTCCAGTTGCAGAAGAACTGCCTGCTGTCTCTCTGCAGCGACCGCATTTTACAAGAGGTGCCGTTTAACAGGTAGCAAGTGAATGCTTAATCCGGCCACAACATTAGGTACACACGTTTACACCAAGTTGCACTTAATGCAGTCTTGAAAAAAAATGGGGGTGCTTATTTTCAAGGTTTGAGGCCGCTAAACTGGTCATGCAATGGCTCTGCAATCACGAGGACCAGAATATGCAGAGGATGGCTGTCGCTATCATTTCCATACTGGCTGCTAAGGTATGTTTGTTTGTTTGTATATAAATATACATATTTCCTCTCTCTCTCTCCTTTTTAACGATTGACTTTCTCAATGTTTTCCCCAGTTGTCCACAGAGCAAACAGCTCAGCTGGGAGCAGAGTTGTTCATAGTGAAGGTAACAATACAATTTTTAATTCATCAGAGTGGTCACCTCTCACGATTTAAATACTATCCGCGGCCTGGTCCCCCCACAGCAACTGCTCCACATTGTGCGTCAGAAGGCCACTCAGGGCATTGTGGACGCCACCCTCAAATTCACCCTGAGCGCCCTCTGGAACCTCACCGACGAGTCGCCAACAACTTGCCGCCATTTTATTGAGAACCAAGGACTCGACCTGTTCATTAAGGTTCTAGAGGTAGACGCAGACACAGGCCGTTGACAACAAAACTGCAGTTTTTAGCTATACATTAAAAAAAAATTGTAATTTGCAAATACTATGTTGTTTTTTTATCCCCCCAGTAGGCTCTTAAAATAATATTTTCAGTTGAAGTAATTTCGAGTTGTTGTTATGCTGGTAGTATATCAAAGTTTCTAAAATTGTGTGCGGCAGCTGTGATCGAGCTATTAATCATGTATAACATCATGTCAGCCGTGCCACATGAGCCGCTATTCATGTCTGCCTGTGTGGGAAGAGTGACTCACTTGTTTTGCCCTTTCTCCCCAGTCCTTCCCTAACGAGTCGTCCATTCAGCAAAAAGTCCTCGGCCTCTTGGTGAGCAACTTGTATTATTGGACAACATTGAAAAATTAAGCATCATCACAAAAAGTTGCAAAAAAAATTCAAACAAATTAAACATTGTTTATTTCAACATTCAACAAGATTTTCAACCAACAGTGTCATTTTGTCCAACGAAAGTCCGCTCGCCCTAATGCCCACAGGGGGTTAGGACATAAACAGGCTAATGTAAATTAGCATGGATGTAATATATAATTACAAACCTTCAAACAACTGTTAACTTTCACACACATACAGAGCATACAA
Organism: Hippocampus comes; assembly: GCF_001891065.2. NCBI lineage: Eukaryota > Metazoa > Chordata > Actinopteri > Syngnathiformes > Syngnathidae > Hippocampus > Hippocampus comes. Next base: position 4,520,201 of record NW_017806175.1, on the reverse strand, counting down.
GAAATGCAAATATTCTCTCAGCTCTGTGAGAACAACAATGATGGCTGGAGACGATAGCACATTATTAGTGTATAGGAACTGCGCCCTGCTGCGAATAGCGAAAATCTTTTAGGAATTAACAATAGTGAAAATCTGTTATTAATTAATAATAGGTACTCGGTATATAAGTTAGTCAATAGTTCGATGATTTAACACAATCCACCTTCACATGATAATCATCAATAGCATTACCTAGCATACTAGCCTGAATAAAACGCTAGCACAAACTGACATAATATCACACATGGCCAAACAATTATGCGCAACTAGCAATTTACACAAATGGTATTAAGTTGTCACTACAATAAACTTTAGGCAAATTGTAACGGCAAAGTAGACTACACTGGCTTTTATTAGTAGCTGCGTGGGGAGAGAAGCTGAAACTACTTTCAGTTTTGACTGTCATTCAAATAAAACCATCGTGAAATAACCGTGAAAAAAGATTCCAACAGATGGCGCCAAAGTAATACTTGTTATGCTATTGTGTTGCCCTGAGAACAAAAATAGTGAATAGGCAAGTTTTACAGTAAATAACGGAGGAGAGGTTAAAAAAAACAAAAAAAAAACAACAAAACAATTGTGAATGCCCAATGGCGAATATGTGGGAGTTCACTGTGCCACACTGAAGCAATGAAAGTCTAAATTCTGACTTGCTGTAAATGTCCATGAAAACCAAATGCTTAATTCAGGTGTCAAACGATGAACAATACCTTGTCCTGTGCCAGAACAACATAGCGGAGGTGGGTGAGCTGCATTGCGAACTGATGGTACACACCTTCCTGGACCACATCAGGACTCTGCTGCACAGCCCCGAGGTGGAGGTGAGCTACTTCGCCGCCGGCATCCTGGCGCACCTGACGTCACGGGGAAAGGACGCTTGGACACTCGGACCTGAGCTCAGGTCCTCCCTGCTGGAGCAGCTGGTAAGAGTATCTAACAGGAAAGCGTATTTCAAAAAAAAATCAGACTGAGCCTCACGCTTTGCTGTTCTGCTAGCATGACGTCATCATGAAGTGGCCTGCGCCTGACTGCGAGATGGTGGCATACAGGTAAGAAATTATAGGAAGCCGTTTGAGCGTTTAGCCAATCTCCTTGACACCCAAGGTCGATGTGCTAACATGGTCTCTGCTCTCACCAAGGTTATTATAACAAAAACAAAAAAAGAATAACAATGACACTGCGTTTAAAAAAAATGAGAATACAGTTTGTTTAAAACTTACTATGATAAAAGCAACAAAATAAAAAATAAATACAAATAAATCACCATTTGCTACCTTCGCCACTCAGTGGAATATGGGCTTGCGATGTCCAAAGATATCACACGGCATGAAAATATTGCTGATGTATATGTGTGTTGTCTTGTAGGTCGTTTAATCCCTTCTTTCCCCTGCTGGAATGCTTCCACACGCCAGGAGTCCAGCTGTGGGCTGCGTGGGCCATGCAACATGTCTGCAGCAAGAACGGTGAGGCACGCACAATGTCTTAGACACAAGTACAGAGGTAAAAAAAAAAGCTTTTTAGGGTGCTATGTGGGTGGGGGTGGGGGCGTCTTATATTCAGGGAAATTACGGAAATGAGAAAGTCATAGATTTCGTTTGTGGACAGGGTTGTTCACCGAAGTACCACTGTATTTCCAAAAAAAAAAAAAAAAGAATGCAGATACTGTGATTATTTTTTTGGTTGTTGTTCAAAACAGTAAAAAAAAAAAAGACAGCAAAATATGACAAAATTCAGGTTAGTTTTCTTAAATTTTGTCAAATTTATTACGCTTACAATGAAGCCATCACAGGAATTAGGAACCAGGCCCCAACACAAATAGCAAAAACTCTATAAAGTAAATAGACGATGCTCTTGACTCACCTTACATTACCCTAATAAAAATGAAATGGCTTACAAATTAATTGACTTTGAAAAGAAACACAGATCAGCCCCCCCACCCCAAAAAAAAGTTTGCAAATGGTGACTCGCAAATAGGCGGGATTTACAATATTAGGAATATTTGTGACATTTTAATATTTTTGTACTTGGGTCTGTGTGGGTGTGTGCACCCGCGCGCAGCCGGGCGCTATTGCAGTATGCTGTTGGAGGAAGGCGGCCTACAGCAGCTGGAACGGGTGCACGCCAACCCGCAAACACACCCGGATGTTGGCCAGCTGACGGAGAGCATATTGGAAAGCCTGGAACGCCACCGGGCGCGCACAGGCCAGCCCACCACTGCCCGCCCGCCACCTTATCATTAAACTTCACCAGGGTAAATAAATTTTAAAGTTGTTTTTTTCGAGCTCAAGCTGAGGTATAGGTATTGTTATTCTGATCTATTTAATTCTTAGCATTTTTTTTTTTAACATGCAGGAAAAAAAACTTTTCCCGCCTCCTAAAAGGGTCTCTGACAGCGTCAAATTGTTTTTCTCTTTCAGGTACTCAACCCCGCAAGACCCAAGTGAATCTCTCTTATGTAAAAATGAATGGACGGAGAATGCGCAGTGTTTTGCACACGTACCTTATTTATATTACACACGAATGTTTCAAGTATGCTACAAAGTCGATGAGATTTTGTTCTTGTTGAATGAGCTGGAGCATGCCGCAATGTTACTCAAGTGCTGTCAAATGAGAACACAAAAGAATATGAAACACAGGTGAAAATATGTATTGCGAGCTACACAGAATGACATAAGCGTAAATGTGGTGGGTATGGTTTAGTGGCAGTGTAAAGTACGAATACTCCAGAGAATAATTTGTAATTTTACGAGAAAAAAATAGTCACTCATGAAATGTCATCTCAGGATTTAGGAATTTTACAAGAAGAAACTTGTAAATTATAAGGCAGAATATTTACAACTCACTTTTTTCCTTGTAACATTTAAGTCTTCATTCTCATTCATAACTGCTGGATTCTCTTAATTAAAAAAAAATACTTTTTCCTCTCAAAACATCTCATAACGTTTTCAGTTTATTCTCGTGACACGGAAAGACTACGAAAATAATTGTTAGTTTTACTGGAAATGCGGGCAAGAATGAAGTCTAAAATTAGAAGTCTTCATTTTTGCAGCAATAGGAGAAAATGGCAGAATTTTTAGAGAACATTTTCGTTAATCAGCCTATAAATTTGGAATCAAATCTTTAAAACTTTACTCTTGTAACTTGAGTACTGACCAAAATTGACAGACTCGCATAACTTTATTTTTATCACACTCATTTTCCTAACCAAATTTTTTTTTTCCTCATAATGTCCGGACTTTAATCTTGAAACTTGTTTCTACTGTTTTCTTCTGATATTACGATTCATGTAACTGCATGACTTTATTGTTTTAAAACTTTATTCCGGCTACATAATGACATTCTCATAAACGTTGCGACTACTCTCGTAACTTCTTCCTGACTTAATACTCATGTTTATTTCATTCTCACAACTATGCGACTCCATTCCTGTAATGTGATTTTATCTTTTTCACATAGCCGCAAAGGTGTCCATTTTTAACGACTTTTTTTCTCGTAACGTTATAATTTTATCCCTGTCAGATGCATGCCATGAGTGAGCATGTGCGTTAGTGCAGCGCGGGAATGGAATGTGTCAATACGCTTTGAAGGAGAAACTGTATTAGCTTGTTAAGAGTTGCATCACATTTATTTTATTGTATACGATTGATAATTTTCTTTCTGAGGTTTTGAGTCATTGTAATAAAAAAAAAAAAGGGGGGGGCAAGTATCCACTTTGATATTATCGTGTCATGATTTCTAAATAGGAAATAAAGAACATACATAGGCTAGCGCAGAGGCTACAAAAATAAGTGATTCGTCCTAAAAAAATAAAAACAGCTTATTCGCCAATGTAAAACGGAGGTCTCTTCTCTATGAAGGCCGCCATTCCCTCCTGTCTGTCCCGTGTCGGGATGACCTGAAATAAGTCGACACACCCGCCATCTTTATTAGGTACACCTGCGCAAGCTAACGAGAGCCAACACAAGAGCTCAACACCGCACACAAGTGGAGTTGTCATTTACCTGAGCGTAGCACATCCTCTCGATGGCCATCGCTGAGGTGATGTCAACCTAGCCAAGAGTCAAACGTCAGGCACGGCACCAAATTGGTATAAAATGTCAATGATACGAAACAACTTGGTTACCTCCATGCCTCTATTCATCGCCTCTTTGGCCATCCGCACAGCGATGGGAGCCTGAGGGACGGTTTGATAAATTGACTCAAGTCAAACAAACCGATTCAATCTCATTCTCATCATAGGTGGAGCTAATTCTGTGCACTTTGAAATTGACATTTTCTTGAAATCAAAAGTAACCCCGTGTCGCCTCCTTGTGGCATCTATAGACAACTACAAACCTTTTTGGGAGGACATCAGTTATTCCTTTCCTGTGGCAGGACACGGTGTCTATCTCTTGGATAGTTGCGAGCGACTCTAATTGAATTGAAAATATTGTTTATTATGTAAAATATTTGTATTTTCTACATATTTTAACTTGCTTCACAGTACGGCATATTATAGTACACTCGTATGTTTGCAACGGTTGGCCCATTTCTCCACTCCGCTGCCACCGTGACCCTGCCGACTGCAGGCGTCTGAGCTGGAGTAGAAGAAATACGGAACGACAGAAGCCCGCAGAGAAAGATTGCGAGGAGTGGAAAAATGGCTAAACTGAAGGAGGATTTAATGGTCTGAGAAGGAGAAGGTGGAGGCAGACCTGGGGCAGGATCTCTCTGGCTAGGGCAAGCGCTTCCGCATACGCCGCCTCTCCTGTCTGGTCCTGCTCAATGGCTCTGTTCACCAGGCCCATCTCGGCGGCCGCCTGCCCCCCCACGCGCCTCCCTGCCAGGAAAAAATAAAAAAAAATATTTTTATTTATATATATATATATATATATAAATTACATTACATTGTACATGACCCTTGGGTACTAGTGAACCCCCGCTATACTTCACAGTAATTTTGAATATTTTTCAGCAATTATTTATGGGTTTGCATCCATGCAGTACCATGTTCTGCCACATCATGATGGGCAGCACTGAGCTCTACTGGAAGAAATGGAGTGTTTTTAACAGTATGAAGAAGAATCAAATCAAATTCCAAGTAATTGTCATTATTTTTCCTATAAAGCAGGGTGAATATTTGCCAGTGGGTTTTGTTATACGCTCTATTTTATGTGCGCTGCTGTTCCGTGTGTAAGAAAGTGGAGGTTGTTTGAAGGTTTATAATTACCATCCAACGTCAAAATTACTTTTTGTTTTGGAGAATGTACAGTATGCCTGATATTGTTGTACGCTCTTTTTATTTGTGGTGCTGCTTCGCATTTAGATTATTTTTCAAAATCATTTAGATCTTTTCTTTCATAGGGATTTTGACTTTATGCAGGTTCATATACCACCTGTGAAGATGAGCTCCTTTGCCAGTGCCATTCCCACAGTACGAGGCAGCCGCTGACTGCCCCCTGCACCCAAAAAAAAAAAAAAAATCTCAAAGTCAAAGCTTTCTTTGCCCCTGGTAAAGATTTTGGAGCGTGACGTCTTACCGGCCCCTGGGAGCAGCCCCCGCGTCGTCTCAATCAGGCCCATCTGTGCAGAAGACGCTGGGGAAAAAAGCACAAGAGGATGAATGAAGGTCATAGATGATGAGCGTCATTAAGGCCTAAGCAGCATTCTGCTGTATGTGTGTGTGGAGACCACCTGGACTGGTCAAATGTCAATCAAAGGACTGGGACAAGCAGATTAACACCTTAAAAATCAGAATTTGTAATGAAAATTTCCGACAAAATCTGAACTCAAAATTGCAGCCAATTGAATTTCACATCCAAAATATTTGGGAAAAATAGCCTTTTAAGAGGTCAAACTATTTTTATTTAAAATTGGACCTCATCGACCGGAAATCCCTTGATAGAATTTGCCAAAGTTTGAGTTTTGGAATGCTGAAAATGTCACTCACCAGCCGTGCGGAGATCACAGGCCAAGGCGAGCTCCAATCCACCTCCCACAGCCACACCGTCGATGGCTGCTATGGTGGGCATTGGCAACAAGGCTGAACAACACCAAAGAAGTTATGTCAAGTTTTTTAAACCTTTAAATTGGAAAAGCTGAACATTTCTTCTCCTCCTCTTACCGATCTGAGTCATGAGAGATCGCAGCCCGTGAACAAACAAATCGGACTCCTGGCTGTTCATCAAAGCCCTTTCTTTTAGGTCTGCGCCTGCAAAGCCCAGCAAAAACTGCAGTGGAATCAGTTTTTTTATTCTGGAAAAATATGTCTCAAATGTTTGAACCAAATTTGTAAATTTTTAAACCAGAACGTTCAGCAATTTAAAATTTCAAACCAAAAGATCAACCAATTTAAATTTCAAATTTGCATTTTCTGTAAAACCATGCCTCCAAAGTCAATCAATTTTAATCGAAATCAACATTTTCACGATACAGTGCTCACCTGCACAGAAAACACCAGGAATTAAACTCCTGAAGACAAGCACGCGCACTGCCGAGTCACTGGACACCATGGACACCAGCTCCTTCATCTGCTCACACAAATGCTTTTACTCAAGTTGTCATGTGTGTGCATGTGCGATTGTGTACCTGCGTGTGTGTGTGTGTGTGTGTACCCACCTGAGACACAAACACATGGCCCAAAGCGTTCCGGGCATGATGTCTGCACATGAGCACCTCCACGATACCTGAACAACAGAATGAACAAATGTTTAAACAAAGCACCATGACATTGTAGTTATTCTCGTAAAGAACCTCAGCGTGGAATTATTTGAGTCAATGATTTTGACAGACTTGTTCGAGGTAAACAGTGTTGGAGACCTATTCATGATGTTACTCACTAAAGGATTACAATTCTTTTTACATCTCTGAGGTAAATAGTCAGTACTCGGGCAGCAGCCTTTTGGACCAGTTGGAGACTTTATGGAGGTAGAAACTGCACAGTTTACCTCAACAGTCTTCAATGACAAGTCTCCAACTCCTCCAAAATGATTAACTAGCAGACTCCTTTTTTAAATTTTAGGGAGCATCCAATCCTAAATGTACCCAGCTCATCAAAATACAACTCCCTGAGCCATTATTAGGAATAATAAAAAAGGGTGAATTAGTTATGGTTCGCATGAATTTGAAGCGTGTCATTGCGAGACTTGGGTTCCTTCTACCTTCGTCCTTCCCGGGCAGTCTCTTGAGTTCCACCTCCTTGACTCCACTTGCAGCCTCCGTGTGCTGCTGCTTGCCGCCCTGAGCGCCACTGAAGCCGGCTACGGTCGCCAGCACTCGGGCACCCTGGGAACCGGCACGGGACGACGACAACCCGCGGAGAAGTAGCGACGACATGCTCGCCTTTGTGGGGGGGAGAGTGACGCATATCCGCAAAGGTGAAGGAAGTTTGCCTTGAGTTTCTTCCTGGTTGACAAGACGACGGAGGTCGAGCTTTAATATGGAGGGAAATTCTGCAAATCATTAGCTACCATTTCCACCATAGAGGTCACGTTTCTTTAAAAGATAGAACTTATAGTTGGACTTCTTCGGGGTGGACTGTCATTTGGCTAATGTTTCGAGTATTCTTTGAACGCATCTTTAAGACTGAAAGTAGCGAAGAGCTAATAGTAAGCTTCTGCGCATGATGTTCAAGTGCGACTTTTTAAGTCGGACATTAGAATATTCAGTGCTTTTATTGTAGAAGTAGCCAGGGCAGTTTAGTAATACTATCTGGCTAGGTGTTTCTAGGTTTACGTAAAGCCTTTATTTGTGCACATTATTTATTTATTTGTGTGTTTGTTTGACGACGGTTTAGGAAGAATATTGTATCTGCTTGTTTTTCACAAATGAAAAATGATTAAACTTACTCCAATACATTTTTGGCACAATGTTTACTTCTTTGTCATAATTTATCCTTTAGTCGATGTTTCACGTTGTCTTTGAACGCAACTTAAGGCTCCTTTAGGGGCCAGATCTGGCGTCAACTTCCACGATTCTTGATAAAATCATCTCCAAATTTCAAATTGTTTTGTGTGTGTGTGTGTGTGTATGTATATATATATATATATGTATGTATATATATATATATATATATATATATATATATATATATATGTGTGTATATATATATATATATATATATATATATATATACCGTGTGTGTGTGTGTGTGTGTGTGTATATGTATATACTGTATATATATTAGAGCTGTCAAACGATTAAAATATTTATTCAAATTAAAAAAAGCAACTGTCATAATTAAATTAACTCATTTTTTTTATCATTCTGAATTTCCTTTTATATTCTTTTGTCCTATTTTTTCCCGTTTTAATGCTCTCATCAACATGGAATCATGGATCAGTTTTCTACGTGCAAAATGCTAATATTTACTGAAACAACAATTTCGATTTTCAATTTTACATGAGCATTTTTCACTTGGAGCAGTTATTCACACATAATCTCACACAATATTACTGTCTATCAACAACAGTGAAAAAAATTTTTTTGCCACACAACAGCTCCTTTAACAGCTCTTTTTAGGGAATCAATACAGTGCAAGATAAAATTATAAAGTGCACATCTAAGGTAAACTAGTACTCAGCCTGTAGTGGGTTTAAGCCATGGTTGCATACTTCGTTTTTCTCAAATTTGCTTTGAACATAGCAGTCAAGCTATGTTGATTCTGTTGGTCCTTCTTGCGCGGAAGTCTCTCGATGGTTTTGTGTAGACATTATTTTGGATGACTACACTTTGTTCGAGGCACGCACAACACTGGAGACGTTTTCTTTTCAGTGTGGTCGCTAGGTCGCTACGACTGCACTGCTGAACTCTCGACGTGCCTCAGCGCACCGTCACTGTCAGACGAACACAGAGAAGCTCCACCCCCATTATTTATATGGACACGGAACATGGTAACCTTCCACACAAAATAGTTCCAAACAAGTAACAATCGCGTCAGTGGCATACATCATACTCAACAGGCTACCTGCTCTTTTATCACCAGAGGCTCATCAATCTAGTCTCCTATTTCTCCCCCGAAACAGTGTCTTCTCCCGCTTGGTGTACCTCAGCCTTCTCCGCTACGAACTATTTCTGTACATAGCTTGTAATGGAGGCTCTCGCTGGCAATCCGTAGTGGAGTCGTTAGATGCAATGCAAATGATTTCAGCTTGAGTCGAGCCGTGGACAATGTTGACAGGATCGCATGCAGTTGCCATACATTTAGCTATGGCTTCAGCAAATTTTTTCTTCGTCGTGTTATCCATTTTCTTCGCTTTGAAATTATCCATCGCTGTCTGTCTTAGACGAGGGGGCGGAGTACTTAAATCAGCTGTGTGCTTGGCCATTAAGTAGTATTTCAGACTCAACGTGCTATGATGATAGCTCAGTTTACGACTGCAAAACATACAGGTAACTTTGGTCTTGTCAGTGGAACCATCTGGCAACTTTTTTAAAGTAAACTTTCCATTCATAAACTCTTTAGGTATCCGTTTTCGGTGTTTCGCGCTGCCGTGGCTGGCAAAACAGACATTGGCGTGGACCTGTGCAGCGCGCTTTTTGTTTTGTTTCCGGTTTATTTACAGAGCAACGTAACATCCGCTGTGACGTGTGCCGCGTTAATCTCGCGAGAAAAAATGTAATGACATTAAAATTCATTTAAATTAATGCCAATAATAACGCGCTAAACTGACAGCTCTAATATATA
>NW_017806175.1:4398427-4500738 GCF_001891065.2 Hippocampus comes | reverse complement strand
TGTGTGTGTGTGTGTGTGTGTGTATGTATGTATATATATATATATATATATATATATATATATACAGTATACATATATTACAATTAACATCATAGGTATCCTTCCAAATTCCGTACATTCTTGATTTCGAACATGTCTCTTTCGAGAATCTCCATCTGGTCAAAAATGATGCTGCCTGAAGTCCTGACTATCAAAAGGCAAAGTGTAGGAAAATAGAATATGCCACGTGTCCCGTTTTGTCTGCACATATAAATTTAATAACCCCTGACTTGGACAAAAAGGTAACTTTGCACTGACACATTTGAAGTCGATTGTTCTCTCCTTCTTCCGCTGTTGCAGAGCTCCGACAGTTGGCGCGGGAAGCACCCGTCCTGCCTCGATGCTTCACAAATGACACACACACACGCATGCGCGCGCACACACACACACACGCACGCACGCACACACACACACACACACACACACACACACACACACACACACACACACACACGGTAAGGTTTTCCATAAGGCTGCCATGACTACTTTGACCATGCATTATTGAGCAGGTCTTTACAGGTTATGCAATTACAGCCAGACGGTGATATGAATGACGGAGCAGACGCGTGTGTGTGCGCGTGTATGCATGTGTGTCCAGACAGGAGGTGTAATATCAAGACGTAAAAGAATAGGGCCGACGCTCGCGTTTGTATGCGGCTTCTGTTGCAGTGGAGCGAAACGCTACCCGACGGATTGCCAAGATTCTGGTTGCGAAGGGGCAACAGGTCGCCTCCTTTGCCCTTCTCGACTGTGTGTGTGTGTGTGTGTGCGCGTGCGTGCGCCCAATGAGACGGAAAACTGGAGGTAGGTGATGCTCGCTGTGGTACTGCAACGGTGTCTGCGAGACAACGTGAGCCTGATGGACAGTGAGTGACACCGATGCTCTGTGGTCAAGGACACGGACGCAGACGTCAGACTTGTGACCTTCGCAATGAACAGCCATCGCTTTTAACAACAACCTGCAGCCCAAACGCTAGAGGTCAAAGTTATTTCATGTCACATGCTTCACTGAGCTTCTCGGTCCAAAGGGCTGCTGCCCGAGTATCCACTAGAAACAATAAGAAGTGTAAAGATTCACTATCCTTTTTCGAGCACAACCTCCGCGGGCCCTGCACTAAATCCACACTTTGTTTACCGCAAGCAAGTCTCTAAATACAAATAAATAGCCGCTCCAAAATTGCTGCTGTCCGAGTATTGACAAAAACAAAGAGAAATGGAAGGACTCACAAATTCACGATCCTTTCTGGTCTGGTCAAGTCTTTTATTCGTCCATAAAGCTTCTGCCCGAGTATTGACTAAAACTCAGAAAAGTAGAAAATTTCATAGTCATATTTGGAGAGCCAAGATGAACGGTCCCCCACTAAATTTGAACATTGTCTACATCAAAGTTATCAAACTCAAGGCCCGGGGGCCACATCTGGCCCGCCACATCATTTGATGTGGCCCGCGAAAGCAAATCAAACTTGTTGACTTCTGTGATGCTTACTAAAATTTTTACCAAAATTTCAAAGTCTCGGATGTAATATATAAGAGAGCGATTGTAAGTTTTTTTTGTTACCAAAACCCTCATTACAATAACGGAAACTATATTTGAATAAACCATTATTCTTGACTTCCTTATATGGTTTCACAGTCATAACCCTCCAAGGGAACCGGTAACTATAATGTCGCCCGCGACAAAAATGAGTTTGACACCCCTCTGGTCTACATCTAGCAAGTCTCTAAAGACAAATCCAAAACATTCTTGCCCGAGCACTGACTCAACCTAGGATGCTAGATGACATTTCCTGAATACTGACCACATCTAGAAAATGAAATATTCACAATATCCTTTCCCAGTCACTATCCACACATTGCTTGGCCCCGAGTCTCTCAAAACAAGTCTCCGAAATGATGCTGCTCAAGTACTGACTAGAACAAGTAGAAGAGATATATTTCTCAGGTAGGAACATCACGTCTTGTATAATTCAGGACTGAAATTGAAAAACCAATTTTGTTTTTGTATTTTTTTGCCTACAACACAGTACGTAGTCACGTAAACAATCTTGACGGGCGGCCAGCACGGCGGCCAAAAGTGAAGCCCGGTGCTGACGGGCCCGCATGAGTCAGACGGAGTGAATCCTGTTCCTGCCTGTGTCTGCCAAGTAGCGAGACGACGCAGTGATGTGCCGCGGGCACGCACATTGTGTTTGACCTTTGTGTCGGACATCTTGTCACGTTTTGCCCGACTCGTTTGCTCAGCGGAAGCGAGGCGGGAATGGACTGGTGACAGTGAGTTAAAAAAAAAAAAACAACAAAAAAGAGGTTTCCAAATTCTCGATTTGTGTTTTGGCCTCTGCTGTATTGTTTTCCAAAACATCGGAAAAATGATGATGAAAACTGATTGCGATTTGGAAGCTCATGCAGAGAACAAGAGATAATTGAGGGAAAGAAGTCGTTGGTCAAGTTAAGGGCTTCATGCACACAGACAGGATTTCTTTTCAGCACAATTCACTCCGACACCAGTTGGAGAAAGTATTGGGACACGTCACAAGACTCCAAATTTGCTGATGCTGGTGTACTGATCAAAACTAGGAAAAAAGGACCTGAACATTTTTTTCAAAATAAAACATCTTTCAGATCCCGAAACGAATAAAATGATAGTAATGTAAGTTCTTTATTCTTTCTGTGCGGCCCGTTACCAAATGACCCACGGACCGGTACCGGTCTGTGGCCTGGTGGCTGGGGACCACTGTCTTAAAACAAGTCTTCAATCGGTCCAAAATACTAAAGCCAAATGTAAAGCCAACTGTGTGAATTTAGTAATGTTTGCCACCCCTCCCCTCCCCCCAATAAAAGCTTATCATAGATCTCCGACTCAATGCACTACTCGTTTGCGGTCTCTCACGACAAGTCTCCGACTGGTCCAAGACAACTGTTAGCTGAGTACCGACCAGAAATAAGAAAAGAGTAGGAAAACTGTCCAAAAATCCCGGGTGTCACGTTATATTTAGCCGCGCGGATAAGGTCAATTAAGTTAGCTCCTGAATTGGATAATGTGGCAACTTTAGACTGAGTAAACAAACACACACACACACACACACACACGCCAGCAGCTATAAAGCGAATCACTGTAACTGAGGGATGATCTTGCCCTTTGCTTCAATGACATTACCTGTAGAGTGATGGAGGTGGACGTGTTCTGAGGGGTGAAAAAGGCTCGCGCCTCCAAAAAAAAAGACGTGAAAAGTCAGCAGGTACGTTTAAGTCTGCACTCGATGATGTCGACAAGAATCATGGCATATTCATTATTGGGGACTTTTTTTTTCCAATGGCTTTAAAAAATACATGAATAAATAAAAAGAATGGAATAAAGCTTGTAGTCACTCCATAAATAAATTGATGCTTCACACGTGCAGTTAATTGACGACTGACAAGAACTGGGAGAAGTGGAAAGATTCACAATTGTTGGAGGAGAAAAAAAACATGAGTTTCTCACTAAACACACACAGTTTAACTCAAGCTATTACGTAAAAAGAAGCTTCGAACTGGTCCAAAATGTGCCTTCCCAAGTACTGAATCATGAGAAGTGGAAGGATTCCCAATCCTATTTGGAGAAGAAAATTCATGGGTCTTCCACCCAAATCTGCACATTCTTTAGTTCAAGCAAGTCTCTTTGACATTTCTCCCAAATGGTCCAAAATGCCCCAGCCGAGAGCTGACTCGAGCGAGGCGGATCGAAAAAGAGTCAGAATCCAATTTGGGACACAAAACTGTGAAGTCACGATCTAATTTGAACATTGTTGACCCCAAAGCGAGTTTTTAGAAAGTCTCTCCAATCTGTCCCAGTTGCTGAGTGCTGACTAGAACGAGAAGGATGACCAAAAAAAAAAGTCACCATCCTACATGGAAAACCAAAACTTGAAATTCTCTTGCTAAATTTGATGGTACAAAATGCTGCTGCCTGAGTCCTGAAAAAAGAATCGATTGATAATCACAATAAAAATACAATTGAAAAATCCAGTGGAGCAATTAAAAAAAAATGATTACTGGTCGTTTATCTTGACTGGTCCTGCTTTCTCAGCATTTCTTTTTTTTGCCTTGAGGGGCGTCACAGAGGTGACCACGCGTTCCCTCACTCTGTCACTTTCGGTAATGAAGCCGACTCATGCTGATGAATGGCCGCAGCCCAATATATAAATACCAGGGCGGTGAAAAAGCACGCCGCAGATTTTCATTTTCATGGACTCTGTCACATACAAGTGACTTCAATGTCACTATAAATACTCTTTTTTTGCACTGTGCAGGTCCATGCTGAAACCCAAAGAGTTGTTTTTATTTTTACGTTGATGGAAACGAGTCGGCAAATAGACAGTCGTTTACAAATGGGCAATGAGCCGCATGCTGCTTCACCATCATTGGTGCTGTCAATCTGCTACCGCTGTAAACAGTAGCTTCCAAATATACAACTGCTCGTCATTACTTGCAACAGTGACGACAAAAATTATCACCGTATTCCTATTTTTTGTCAATTCCTCTCTTTTTTTTAAATCTCGTTCCACATAATTCGTTCATTCCGATTTCAGTATTTTCCAAAAATGCATGCTATGAGGGCAAATGTTTTTCTCATTCCAAATATTCTGTTTTTTTCCCCCAAAATATAACATTTTTCACTGCAAAAATTTCCCATTTTTTTCGAAGCAGCCAAGTTTCTCCAAAAGGTTGGTGATCATTCATTCCAATGTGACATTCAACATGACACATTTGCATCATTCTCACTTGCAATTTAAAACACCAGCTCATTTAATTCACCTTGGGAACAATTTTCAACTTGCCAAAAATTCCTAGTGACCAAAAACTCAACATTTCAGCATTACAACCCCCACCCCAAAAAAAAAACAAAACGCAGAAATAAATTCCCTATTCACTCCCAATGACACTTTCAACAATTCATTCCATCAATTCGCATGCCAAAAATTCAGTTTTACCAAAAATTCAGGATTTTCCCCAAATAAAGTGCCCACAAAAAAACAAATCCCGATTCATTCTTAATGACACGTTCAACAAAACAGATTAATGTCGTTCCCACAACAAATTCTAAATGTTCAGCTCCTTCGATTCACCAAAATTACTCATGGTCTTCACTTTTAGAAACCGCGAGAAACTGCAAGCATTTTTCTTTGTGACCAATCCTGTTTAAAAATAAGTAAATATTTGAACCAACAGTTTTTACAGGCCTCTGATTTCAAAACTAACTCTTCATCACTTCGTTGTCTATGAAATATGAGACAATCATTCATTTACCACAAGTTCGATGTGGCCCACGACAAAAATGAGTTTGACACCCCTGAACTACATGGATAATATTTATTTAAACAAGCAATCAACATCCAACCGAGTCCAATGTTCTGCTGACTCCCGCAATTAAAAGTGGAAAATTAATGAATAAACCGGCGGCTGGAGTTGGACGTGAATATGCATAATGAAGTCAACACGCCGCTGGGAGGGGGGGACAGAAGGGGGAGGAATTAGCCAGCCAGTGGAGCATATGAGACGAGGTCTGTTATATCTGTGTTTGTTATTCAGACGAGCGCTGCTGCTCCTGCTTTGGGGTCCGGTGACGATTGAGACAGAGAAATTAGAATGAAAATCGCACAGTCGTGCAAATACAAAATGGAATCGACTCCAGCCATGGGGGAGAAAAAAAAAAGGCAATAATTAAAAGAAGAATTACTTTTCCACACTGGTGATTCAATTGTAAAATGATTGATTATATTCAGGAACCGACGCCAAGAATGATTCTAATTGTTGCAGAGGTTTGCTTTCCCATAACTTTCACGATCTTTATTGGAGAAAAAAACCAAAATGGAAACTCCGCTGAGATTTGGACATCTACCTCAAACGCGTCCCTGAAGAACAGTCTTTAACTGGTCCAAAATGCTGCTGCTCGAGTACTTACTAAAAAACAGGGGACGCAGAAAGATTTACAATCCTTTTTCGAGAACAAGCATAACGTTTTTCACAACTACTGTGTGGTGTTATTTGCATATTTATCACACACAAAGATTTCAGAGAGAGAGAGAGAGAGAGAGAGAGAGAGAGAGAGAGAGAGAGAGAGAGAGAGAGAGAGCGAGTGTCGTACTTCATTTAAGTTTAGTCGGTCTTGTGCATGCCTGAACACCTGATTACGTCAGTCCTACAATTATCCCTTCAAACATACGCACACACACACACACACACACACGCACACTGGTGGTCACGTGCATAAGCGCTCAGAGAGGCAGCTCGCACTCAGGAGCATCAGTAGTGCACGGAGCCGAGCAGTGGGAAGGACGCATCGCGCAGCTTGCGTCCTCTATCGAAGAGAAGTGGCGCTCAGCAGGAGGGAAAAGACGGCTCATCCCGGATCGGGAGAAGTATGCGCGGGTCATCCCTTCGGCTCAGGAACCGACGCCCTCGTCATGCACTCAGCCGGGGACAACTAAGTCACCAGCATGAGTCACCGCGGGGGTGATTCAGTGGCTCGGTGGGGCAAAGTCCACTAAGCTCGCCCACCGGGGGGTCGCCAGTCTGGAAATAACTAACTAGGGGAGGCTGGATCCCGACAAGTTGGATCCCGAGAGCCTGGCCGGGATGACCAGGGGTGGCGTCCCCGCTCCGTGACGCTCCGGGCTCAGGCCCCCGTCATGCGTGTCCCCCGCCAGCCCGGCGTCCACTCCCTGCGGCTCCTGTCCCTCTTGGTCTACGTGATGGGGGCGGCCCCCTCGCCGGCTCTGACGGCCGGCTGCCCCGACAGGTGCGTTTTGGGTTGCGATAAAATCTTCCGGGAAATTTCTGGGACGTTTTTGGTCAATTTCCATGAGAAGTTAAGTTTGGATTTTTGGAAACAAGAAATATAAAAAATGTAAACAAAATAAAACAAAAAAACAAAAACAAAAAAAAAAACCAAACAAATACAGAATGACGGACGTGGAACAAAAAAACGTCTTTGGCATTGAATGACTTAATGTCTCAATTTTTTTTTCTCACTTCATTCCATTGGTGGCGTATTCAAAGCTTACTCAAACTAAAAAAATTTGGCTCCCTAAATTATGCCTCGCAACACAAAGCAAAAAAAAAAAAAAAAAAACAAATCAAAGGACTCATGCTTCATAATTAGGGCTGAACAATTCATCAAATTCAAATCAACATTGCGATGTAACAGAATACATTTTACCACTGCAAAGGCAGCAAAACCTCCTCCCCAAAAAACAACCACAGCTTCATTTTGGTCGGCAAATTCTGGTTAATTCCCGCTCATTCCAATGGCACGTTTCCAACTTTTTTCCCAACAAAATTCCTGGACTGCTTCAACCCTAGGTGCGTGTGCGATGACCAGCTGGTGGTCCAGTGCGCGGGCCGGGAGCTGACCCAATTCCCCGCCGATCTTCCCCTGGCCACCCGGCAGCTCATCATCTCCAACAACCGTATTGGGGAACTGCCGGCATTGCAGCTCAACTACCTGTCTGACCTGGTCTACCTGGACTGCAGCAACAACTCCCTTGCGGAGATCTCAGAGTCCACCTTCGGGAACCTGCACAAGTTGGCCTACCTGGACCTGTCCTTCAACGCACTGCTGCAGATCGATGAGCGGACTTTTGGGCCTCTGGGATCGCTGGTCATGCTGCGCTTGACGGACAACCCGGGTCTCAGGGAGATCCACGCCGACGCCTTCGCCGAGAACGCGGCACTGCAGGTCCTGGACGTGAGCCGGAACAACCTGAGCGCCTTCAACGTTAGCGGTCTGATCGGATTGCCGGCCCTCAGGTCGGTGGGACTCAGCGGGAACCCTTGGAAGTGCGACTGCGACACAGAGGACCTCTGCCTTTGGGTCCAGATCGAGAACTTCAAGTTCCAAGGTGAGGATGGATGAAGGAAATGTTCAAGTCTTAAAAGACTTACAGTGCATCCATTTTCGACATTTTGTTACAGCCTTATTCTAAAATTTAATGGACTCAAGATTTTTGCTTCCTTAAAATTCTACACACATAATGACGACCTGAAGTACTGTAGGAAAATGTAACAGAACTGAACTTTCCAGGTCCTGTCAGGTGGCCATCGCTCCAACGTTTAAAACATCTCAAGTGTAGTAGTAGAGCAGAAATTTGTTGCTGTGTCTGAAGTTTGAGCTCACACGGCTGTTGCTGATCGCCGCTTTGAGATAATTAGATGCCGCCAGTGACGGTTGCTATCAATGCCAAGGGGGTGGGCCTTGATTTTTGATTGCCAGTGCGCAAGGGGATGGACAGAATTCATGGTAGCTAAATTAAAGTGTGCAGTGGTGCTTCTTGCCGGATTGAGTCACTTCAATGCATTTCAATTGATTGAAATGCAAAGGGGCGTGGCCTGTGAGTCTTGAGTGTTAAACTTCTCATCACTTAGACAGTGCCCCTCTGTTACGTCTAGGGGCAGGGCGGCCATCGGGAATTTCAGGAAATTTTCCCCCGATGCCCGCTGTATTTCCAGGCCGGTCACAGGAATCATCATTTTTTTTGTCTCAGAAAAAAAAAGTGTGCTGTCTCTCCACATACTTTTTTTTCGTAACCTTTCGATCTCCAACCTCTAAAATACGCAGTGAGCCAATAAAAAGCATGCAGCAGGCCGCAAATGGCCCCCAGGTCTCTACTTTGGGCTCGACATAACTCATGAAAGTGGGCCTTAAAAGGATCAGTATCATGTCCTAAGTGCCAAGTTGGCAAACTCACAGGAAGTTACCTGACACACAGTACAGCACACAGAAAAATGCCTTTAAAATAGCCAGCGTATAAGGCAGGGGTGTCCAAACTGGGTCCTCAAGGTCATCCATCTCTCCCTGCTCAAACACACCTGATTCCAAGGATCAGATCATCAGCAAGCTCTGAAGAAGCAAGATCGCGTTCCTGATCATTTTAATCAAGGTGTGTTGCATCAGGGATGGAAAACAGGCGGCACATTGGCCCTTGAGGACCCAGTTTGGACACCTCTGGTGTTAAGAGGCTATTACTGCGAAAAGTATTCCAAAGACACTCCAAGGTCTCCATATTACGCGTTGTCACGTCAGCTCATTAAGATGATGTGATTGCGGCTGCAGTTTAATCTCAAACAGCGGCAAATTTATCGCGCCGTTAGCGCAACGTGTGTACGACATGAAGACAGCGTGAGAAGGTGAGCCCATGGGGCATTGTTGATGGGGCGTGGGGGGTGGGGGGGATCAATGTTCATGCTGCTTATGTGTGTGAAGCCAGTCAGTGGTTAAGGCAGGGGTTTGGCTCTAGACCCCCCTTCACAAGGGAGAAAGATTTTCCAAGGACCCATATGGAGATACTGTATATAATCCCAATGCAAATTAAACCCCATGCACAGTAATCCCTCACTATTCATGGGGGATAGGGAGAGAGCCTTGCTGCAGATAATGGTATTGACCTCCCCCAAAAGAGTTTATAATTGTCCATAGAGGCCTCGAGATGGCGCCAAAGCACGACTTTTCACTAAAACAGCGTCAAAAAGAAGCTTCGCCCCTTACTTCAACCTAGTTACTTGTAGGGCTGCCAACAGGTGGAAAATTTCTAGTTCGGCATTTCTTGTTTATTCCGCCAAATCCTGATAATTCTCACGAAAATTTTCCATTCGGCATCAAGTTGCCACAAGGTGGTGCCAAAGCACGACTTTTTGCTCAGACTTTGGCGCCATCTGGTGGCATCATAGGGCATTGTAGAAAAGAAACGTGAGGGAAAGGAAACGGCGAATAGCCCCAATAAAATCATACTTTATAGAAGTTTAGAGTTGTTTTTTTTTTGGGGGGGGGGGATAAAAAGTCAAAAGTCTGAAATTGTGATTTTAAGCTTGAAGTTTAACAGGGGAATAGTTGTCAAAAGTCACAACTGATTTTCAAAAAATACAACTTAACTACAACTTTGTTCTGGTGATATTAAACAACTTTTTTCATGGAAAAACATGTTGATAAAAAAAGATCAATCAATCGATAATAAGTTCTTAAAAACAATTAGACTATTAATGAAGTGATGGCCGATTTACTGTATGTGATGATACATGACAAAGATATCAGAGAGTTGAACTGGCGCAACGTGAAGTAATGTGTGTTTTATTGTTTTTTATTTTCCATGATATGACATAATTCATTTAAAATTGTTTCACAGGCCCCCAAACTACAGCTGGGAGAGCCTAATTTCAGAACCACTGGCTTAAAGCAACAGTGTCCTTTAGTTCTCCTTTTCGATCCCTTCTTGCACACTTCACCTCCTCTCCTCATTCACGTGATTTAATGATGGTGCTGGTCAAATTATGTGTTTCCACTCATGAGAGTTGTCTGTAAAGACACTCCACTTAGTGTGTGCAATGTCAGATCCAGGGAATCACTTTTAGGGCCTGACTGGGGCAGGATTCAGAAGAGCAGTCGAGTGCTTTAAAACACACAGTGTACTTTTTAATTGACTTTTAATCATCATTGGTGAGATTTATATTGCAACTTTGTACCCACGGACGCTTAACAAGAATTAATGGAGGAATTAAACGTTGAGTATGTTATGAGCGTCTGATATACGCTGATCACCAGCCGGCTTGACAGCAAACAGCAGCGTGATAGAAGATTTCAAGAGAGGGCAGGCAAGGAGTGCAAGAAAGCAGAATGGTAAATTTACATTGTAGGCTAATGTTGAACCTAACTTTGGTAGCTAACATTGGTTTTCATTAGCTCTAATTTTACATTGGAAGCTAAAATCAGAGTTAGCATTGGAAGCTTATATTGGATATTAACATCAGAAGCAAACGTTGGTCTTTGCACTAATTTTAGCGGTTATATTAGAAGATAACAGCTAACATTGAAACTGATGTTGGAAGCTAATGTCGGCGCAAACATTGGAAGCTGTTGTTGGTCTTCCTTAGCTCCAACATGAGCAGTAACGTTGGAAGCTGATTTTTGGAGACTAATGTTGAAGCTAACATTGAATGCTAACGTTAGAGCTACTGTTGAACCTTATGCTGGCTGGATACTAATGTTATTTGGAAGCTGACTTTGGAACCTAATGCTGAAAGCTAACATTGAAATCAATCATTTGAACTATTAGCTTCAGCTTACACTGGAAACTAGCAGTAATAACTATGTCGCAGTTTTTTATGACCTTTTTCCCCTTTGCCCTTAAAGGCACCCTGTAAAGTTACTAAAGTGTCCACTATTTATGTGAATACTCATTGAAGGAAAAGGTTCCGTGGAGTGTCTCCATTCTATTTATTTCTCTGCGCCTACAGCATTGCACTCTCATGCTGTCTCGCTAATTGTCAGTGAACGGTCGAATGGCCCGATGCGCTGATTCGGACAAGCGCTTTGCATCAAGACGTGCACAAAGTATGTCACTATTTGAGAGATGTTATTTCCACTTCTGAGGGAAGAAGTGAAAGTGGACTTATCTGCAGTGAACTCGAGAGACGAGACGTGGTGGTGTGACAAAACAAAGCATGTGGGACAAAACAGGGTCGGGAAGAGGCCACCACTTAAATTCATTAAAGACAATTGCATCATTCAATACAGCCGCAGCATAAATTAGTCATCACATTGGACGCATATCAAATTCAACTGGCCTACTTGTGCAGCCTTGCCAAAATTCAACATATGGACATGGGAGGGATCTTTTTTCCTTTTTTCAAAACGGCTGCAAATGTACTACCCGAAGGTTTCACTCACACATATCTATCCACCCATCCACTATCCGAGCCGCCTATCCTCAAGGGTTGCGGGCGTCCTGGAGCCGTACCCAACTGTCTTTGGGCAGGAGGTGGGGTACACCATAAATTGGTTGCCAGTCAATTGCAGGGAACACATAGACGAACAACCATTTGCGCTCACAATCACACCTAGGGACAGTTTAGAGCGTTCCATTAACCTACTATGCATATCTTTGAAACGTGGGAGGAAACCGGAGCACCCGGAGAAAACCCACATAGGCACGGCATTTTGAAAAGAAACTGACCCACAGCATAACGGTTGAAGAGGGCCATACATATCACTCCATTTCTCCAAGTAGTTAAGAGCCAAGCGGGAGGATGGTTGAGTGAAATAGAGTGAAAAGGGGCTGAAGGGAGAATAAATGAAAAAAAAATGAAGCGATAAGAGCTTTTTGCTGCGAGCCGACCTTCACTGTGGCTCTGCACTTATCCTCTGCCAGAGGAAGAGGAGCCGCTATGGAGAAGCTGAAAAAGGAGGACGACGGCGTTCTGACTAACGTTCAAGAACGAGAGCGAAGGCGTGAATGCGGAAAAGGTCAACTATTCTTAGGCGCCGTGATGATTGCGTTTAAGCTCCTTGATAGCATCAGCGCAGATTTCAAACCCTTCAGCTTTAGATAATCACTTGATTGTGATGGGGGGGGGGGCATAAGTC
Organism: Hippocampus comes; assembly: GCF_001891065.2. NCBI lineage: Eukaryota > Metazoa > Chordata > Actinopteri > Syngnathiformes > Syngnathidae > Hippocampus > Hippocampus comes. The sequence continues at coordinate 4,488,308 of NW_017806175.1, read as the reverse complement.
AAACAAAACTTGAAGTTCACACCATTAGTTTTCTTACTTTTTGTTAGTAATTCAGCGTTAACAGAGGTCTGTTGATTATCCCTTCCACATATTTCTTTTACACTTGTCCTAAGTAGTGTCATATGAGAGAAGAGTACATACGATAAAGGCAGATTAGATTAAAAAAAACTTTGTACCGGTAATTTTTGAATTTTACTTACGGAGTTGAGTTAGTAGAGGTACTTCTACTTTTACCAGAGTCATTTTTGACACAACTAATAAAGTATGCGACAAAGCGTGAGTGCTCTTGCCACCTCTAAACATCATTGACATAAAGGGATCCTGCTTCTTTGTCACTTCATGTCTTTTTCTATTCGTTTTATCCTCACTTCCTATCAGTCAGTCTGTCAGGAAAAGCTGTCTCTGTCAGGGACATCCTTGGCATTTGCACTGCTTGTCAGCGCTCCTATCTGTCACACAGATAATCAATTTAACGTCGCTAACATTTAAAGCTAGCTTTAGGGCTAACGTTAGACGCTAATCATCGAGGTAATTTGTAGCCAACATTGGAAGTTAACGTTGAAGCTAATGTTAGAGGTAATGTTGGAAGTTAGTGTTGGAAGTAGGGCTGCAACTGACAAATATTTTAAAAACAGATTAATCTGTCGGGGTTTTTTTGATTAATCGATGGATTGAATGAAAAAAAAAGTTTTTTTGAATTAATAACTCCTTTGTCAAAATAGCTGTCAGGTAATCGTCTCTGGAATCTAATGTTAGTCTTACTTAGCTTTAATGTCAGAGGTAGGATTGGAAGCTAACTTCATAAGCTAACATACAAGCTAAAATTGGCAACTCAGGATGAAGGTAATATTGTAGGTGACATTGTCAGGAAACATTTAAGGTAACATTGGAAGCTAATATTTCAGGGAATGTTGTAACTAACTTTGGAGGCTGACATCATAGGTAATGTTGAAAGCTAACGTCAGATGCTCACAGTATACTTAGCTCGAAGTAGTGTGTGTACTTTTGCCACCTCTGTTAAACAGAGACATAATTGAGTCCTGTTTCTTTGTCACTTTCTTTTTCACAGTTTTTTTTTTTACATTTTTATCCCCACTTCCCATCAGTCAGGCCAGGAAAAGCTGTCACTGTCAGGGATGTCCTTGACATTTGCGGCACTTGTCAGCGCTCTTATCTGTCACGCACTAAAGTCCAGTCGAAAACGTCTAGCACTACTCATTCGTCCTCCTTTGTAGCAGTTGATGGAGCTGATCAAGTTGGAATTAAAATCTAGCAAATAAAGTGTGTGTGTGTGTGTGGGGAAGGGTTTTGGGTGGTATTGATGTGGGCAGTGTTTGATAACCTTGGATCGAACTCATTACGTAGTCATTTGCATTTGTCCTTAAACCTGCACAGAATTCCAAGACAGCTGCACTACAAGTCCTTTAATCAAAGGCTGCCATGAGGTTTGTTGTTTCGCAAAAGTATACGGTAATCACAATATGGCGGTCGCCTAGTGGTTGTAGTCAAATCTCGTTCAACAAATGACTGTATTCAGAAATGAAATTATTCAGCACAAAACCACCTTCACTTGAGGCTACACACAAATTGTAACAGCAAAGAGAGTACTGTAGCATCCCACAATGTAATTTTCATATAAGGCCATGCATCAGTGTCACAGGACGCAAATGGAGGGTGAAAAAAAAAATGACAGTGTTGAAGTGACAGTGTCAGGCGTATCAGGGAGGAGTGTGTTTGCGAGGAGGAGACAGGAAGACAAAGACAGATAAGATAAGATAAGATAAGAAAACCTTTATTAGGAGACAGGAAGACAAAGACTGTCGAGACCAAGATTCGTACTGGGGTAGATTGTTCCTGACCGTTCATCCCTCCGTCCTTCATTTGCAATGTTTGGATCCTTTGGCCTTCCTGATGTTTGAGTGCACTTTAATGGACAGTGTGGTGAGCCATCAGCCAAAGGGAAAGTGGCCAGATTCCCCTCTCTGGTGGGTTTTTTATATTGGGGGTAAGAAGAGTCTGTATGACTGAGAAAAATGGATAATGGACAGTAAACCTCTGCTATATCAAAATTTATCATTCGTGCCACCGTTTAATCCAAGCTAACAGGCTCCGCCTCTTAAAGGCGGATGAAGGCACTCAAACACAATTCATACTGCACTTTCTGTCTGTTCAAATCACATCAAATAATATTGATAATAATAGTAATATTAAAACCCCCGTTTAAAGGAATTTAGATTTTTTTGCATTCTTTCAGAAAATGGGCTGTGTGAAATATTAACCCTTTCAGGTACAGTGGCTACTACAATGGACAGTTTATCATGTTATCATCAGGTTACAGGTTATCATTATCGCTGCATGAAAAGGTTAACTAATTTAATACAAATGCCCGAAAGAGAACAAAGAAAAAAAATGCTGTTTGAATGTTCACTATACAATCTGTATTACAGTAATTAGAAAACAAATTATGGAAAGACTTGCTTGACCAAACTTTACAAAGCACAATCAATCACTTCTGCCTCAGAGCGCTGAAACTGAATCATTGGCTATGTAGTCTGTAAAAAACACAAATTGGACATTTGTCCGCTGCTCTCTCTCTGACTAATTGCCTTTCCTCTCCTTCGTCCTCTCACGTCATTTTTCTTCGCAGAGGCAACTGAGCATGAAGGGAGGATGGGGGGGGGGGGCGCGTGATGATGAGGATGTCAATTAGTATGTTGCTAATGAGTGATGAAGTTAGATGAGATGATAAAAAGGACAAAAAAAAAACCCTGCTTCCTCGATTATTCTCTTGCATCTGATTGTTCCATTGGTGGATGAAAGTACCCTTGTGACTTTGACTCAATTCCCAATTTTCGCCTGAAATATAACACAAATGCCCTCAGGACTGCATATGTGCACATAAACCACCCTCCAAAAGTGAGGGAATGGTGAGACAAATGAATTTTATTTTGGTTGGAAACTGAAAATGTTTGGGTTAAGGTATGTTTAGGAATCAGCTGTCAATCTTAGAGGTATTGAGGAATAAACTGACACTATGTGTACAATATACATTGAGGCCCACTCATTCATTCGCACTGCTTAGTCACCCCTCCATGCACTTGCGAGGTCACGCGGCCTCCCAATGGAGGTGGAGGAAAAAAAAAATCTCCTCCAGGGGCGTTGTACTTTCACCCCACCGTGGCCACCTCAGGGTGCAACGTCGCCAGGTAGAATTCCGCCAACTAAATTTCAATGGAGCCGAAACAATGAAGAGACATGGTGGACTCATTGCGCTCCCGTAACGGAAATTAACCAATCAGAGGAAAGGTGTTGTCTACGGAAGTGTGAAACTGACAATGTGGAGTCAACAATTTAGACTGGCAAACTCATTTGAACGTAGTCGCAAATCCGTTCAAATGTATTTTCAAATAAGTTCAAATGTGCAAATATGGTAACATATCCATTCACTCTCTCTCCCTTCCAGACGAGGGCCAAACGGTGTGCCAGAGCCCGGCCGAGCTGACGGGACGGCGTTTGGCCGAGCTGGGCATGCAGCTGCGCGCGGACTGCCACCAGGGCCTGGGCTACTGGGACTACCTCTTCTTCGTGGCCATCGGCTTCGTCATCTTCTCGGCGGGCACGGTGTCGGCGTGGGTGATGGGCGTGCTCATGGTGCTGTACGAGCGCTACAGCAAACGCAAGAGCGAGGAGCTGGACAGCGACGACGAAGATGGCAGGGGGGGCGGCGGGGGCAAGCAGGGAAACGGAGACGTGAGCAAGCCTGGCGTGCAGGTCTGATGCCGCCGTTGACTCTGAGACCAAAGACTTCCATCTGTGGATTTTGGCTGTGCTCGGAATCACTCTCTACCCGCTGTATTGTGCTCTAAAAAGCGAGTTTGCCATTTGGCCATGTTGGTCAAAATGTCTAGCAAGTGTAGGTTATATCCCACAATGCATCAGGAAAAGGAGTGGTCACTAGAAATGGCCAAGCAATTGCAAAAATCCAGGAATAATTGACCCCTGTATACGTTTTATATTGTCCTACAGTTGCCTCCAAAAGACACAAAATGGTGGCAAAGGACTGCCTTTGGCCAAATGAAATTCCTCAACTCACTTTAACAGCTCCTTCCCAAGATGCCACCAGATGGTGCTACAGCACTTAAAACAGAGGCGATCATAAAGCATCAACATCACGCATCGTGCAAATACTTGCACACAATCATGAACCCATGTTACATAATTGACTGTATTCAGAAATTAAATTACACACGTCAACAAAATTTCACAACTTTTTTTTTTCCCATCAGAGATGCAAGTAAACTTTTCTAACTGATTTCTTGTGCTGATCCTGAAGATACCCTTCAGGTTTTCGTCACAATAATAATAATAATAATAATATGTAGTCATATTTATGAATTCAAGGTTAGGTTGAGCAATAGGAGGAATTTATTTGATGAAATGTCACAGCTATAAATTACACCGTATGGCACAAGCTTGTATAGGTCAAAATTAAAAACAACAAAAACACAAAAAAAAAAAACCCCTCACGATAATCTGCAAATAATTGTCGCTCCTCCAAAAAGGCTTACAATTGCCTACATATGCCACAAGATGTCAGAAAGTCACTACTTTTAAACAGGACTTGGCCTCAGCTAAAAACAGCAAATAGGTGAGTTTTACAGCGAATAAGGGATGATAGGTTATAAAAAAAATAATGAATAAATTACATCTGAGAAAATTCAAGGGAACACTGAATGGTGATTCGGGAGCAACTGAATGATTCCGAACACAGCCTCATACTGTTAACATATTAATCAACACAAGGACAGAATGTGTGTGTGTGTGTGTGTTCAACTGTGTGTGCGTGCGTGTGTGTGTGTGTGTAAAACAAACGTTTAACTATATGCCTTTACCTCGAGAATAGGGATTGCTTTCAAGATTATTGAGAGCACTAACCCACAGCACAAACACCATCTCTTGGGAATTTAGTAGGATTTTCGACAAAATAACAAACCCCAAAAACTAAATTAAACCCTAAAGCACTAACACTTTTTAAATTACTTTACTTATTTAAATTACAAAGCTTTATATAAATGTTTTCTGTTGTATTATCACAAGTTATTTCAATAAATGTTCATGATAATGTATTACTTCTTACATTCAATTTGAAAAAGCTTTATTTAATTTTATTCCGTAGTGCAATTTACATTTTCGATTAATATATATTTATTTTATTATTATTTCTATATCAATTGTGACACTATTTGCTAATTAGTAGTACTTTTATGACTTTGCTTTATTGTGTGATTTTTTTATGAGGTTTAATTGGATTTTATTTAATTTTGTAATTTATTATTTTTTTAACATGATCTTTCAAAAAAAAAAAATTTAGCAGCAGTCATCACATATTTCATCAATTAGTACCTCCCGGTTGGATCAAATTAAATAATTTGACTGAGATTTAAATTGAATTGTGAATTGTGTACCATATCCTACTAAATTCTCACTCACAAGAGCTTTTTTTGTCACTGGGCTGATGCTCTTGGCAACACTTGTGTGATGGATGGTAAGAAGACATTTGAATGAAACACACACACACACACACACACACACGCACACACACACACACACACACACAAAAAACACACTTCCTACTTAACAATACGTCCCCCAGTTGACAACGACACCTCAAAACATATGAAAATCCATTTGAGTTTTTATTCACTATCCATGATATCCAGCTTAAGTACTAGAACATTCTTTACCCTCACTGGTAAGACAATATAGTGCACTAGTAGAATGACATTTTAAAGAGTAATGTTTTTTTCCACTACTCGTGGCACCTTTGGCCAAATAGTACGCAGTTAAACCTTACTAGTAAACTACTGTGCTGCAATAGTGAAACTCCTACGCCAAACTATAACATACAGGTAGACATGTGTCACGCACTACTAGCCTCCTGGGTCCTACTAGTAACACCAAAATCCCAATGAGTTACAAGTACAATAGTTGTCCCACTCGTGTAACAGAGCATACCGCACTAGTACATGGACCTTAAACTGGATATCAAAGAAACAACATGTTACAAGTTACGCAAAACTGTGAACTAGTTTACAGTGTGTTACTAGTGCAACTAGTGTCATTATAAAATTCTACTATTTAGTAGTCGTACTAGTAGCATGCAGGTGTCAACTGGTGCACAGTTTTGTCTCACTAGTAACAGAGTTCTACTAGTGTGCTTAATTGCCTTACTAGTAAGGAATAAGTGTCTACTAGTACATGGACAGTTCCATGCACTAGTCGGATATTGAATAAATGCTTCAACAGCTTGCAATAGTGCTGTACGAGTAAAACTGCTCGGCCCAATTCTGATATCTCATGTCTTTTTATTTATGTTAGAACTAGTAGCCTCCTGGACTCCACTAGTAGCACCAAAATGCAAAATGCAAAAAGTTTTGCTTCACTAGTAAAGTGGTTTTCAATATGCCAACGTAGTCCTCCTAGTGTGCAGAAATATCACACAAAAACATTGTTCATAATACACAGTTTGTATATTAAAGACAAAGAGCCTACTAGTACACTCTTCAAGGATACAAAATAAATGCTCATGCAGCTTTCCATAAACACACACACAAACATATGCCTCGAACCAAAAACATAAAACGCCGAAAAAAACAAAAATAAAAAACAGATGAATGTAAAACAACAGAAAAACATGTGCAAGCTACCTTTAATGTCGCGCGGGTGTACGGAAATGTGTGTGTGTGTGTGTGTGTGTGTGTGTGTGTGTGTGTGTGTGTGTGTGTTTGACACGTGGCTATCTCCCGGATGCCAACCTGGTGGAGGAAGTAAGTCAGGCTAACACAGAGCGACCACGTCAGAGTGCTTCGAGTGCGTCGCCGAGCTCAACGGGATTCTAAGCGACGGGCTCGGCTGACCTCGGCCTATACGCGTGCTTTCCGTGTGCGTGCGTGTGTGCGGGTGGTAGCGTGTGTAAGTGGGGCAACACAATCACAACACATCCCATTGAGCCGCCTCGACGATTGATTCACGACGAGTTCCGTCACAGAGCGAGTTCACCCACAAAATCAGTTATTTGCCTCCATGTCATTACCGCCACCAAGTCCGTTTGGTTGTCAGCGAGCAGGACCCCATAGAAATGTCCTTAAACAAAACCACGGGAATTATTCACAAGGTGGGCTTAGGGTAAAGAAAAAAAATGGAATTCGTTATGCCTGGGATCCGGGTGGAAGTATCTATTTTTTTCACCTTTGGTTAATATTACAAGCATTTTTCTTTCTGCAAGAGAAATTATTTTGAATATCCATCCATGCCTTTTCTAATCTGCTTATCTTCACAAGGGCTGAGGGGCTTGCTGGAGCCTATCCCGGCCGTCATCAGGCAGTAGGCGGGGGATACCTTGAACTGGGTGACAGCCAATCACAGGACACACATCGAGGAACAACCATTCGTGCTCACTGTCACAACTAGGGACAATTTAGAGTGTTCCATTAACCTGGCATCCATATTTTTGAAATGTGGGAGGAAACCGGGGAGAACATGCAAACACAGGAAGGATAATTTTACATAAGTTTACTTTCAATACAAAACTTTTACATGGTCCTTGAACGCAACACAACCAAACGGTCCCCACTCCGTGTGTGATGAAGTGTGTGTGTGTGTGTGTGTGTGTGTGTGTGTGTGTGTGTGTGTGTGTGTGTGTGTGTGTATTGAGGAACATATGTCTGCCGATGTTGCTTTTTTTGTCCTGTCTTCGAGAGTCTTCTTCAATTTTTGTACACCATGTATCATGAGCAATAAAGACGGATGAGCAGTGCAACAAAGAATGCTTTTTCAACCCTTTCTTCCTGACACTTGCTACAGCACCATCTGCTGGATGGGTCCCGACGACACTGCCCCAATTGCCACTCTCACTGAGCTTGTCCTGAGCCATTGATTCCGTCATCTGTCAATTTAACGTACCTTCACGTTTGAAAACGGGCCTCCATATCAAATTCATTCATTCATTCATTTTCCGAACCGCTTTATCCTCACTAGGGTCGCGAGGGGTGCTGGAGCCTAACCCAGCTGTCTTCGGGCAGTAGGCGGGTTGCGAAACAACCACTCTATCGCTGCGTTATTTTCCACCACTGCTATATGGATAACCTTGTAACCCATTTCATGGTAGGTTTAATTCATCAGTATGGGTAGTTTTCTTCATCATCATTCTGCCTGCTGTCAGAGGAGGAGGGGGAGAGAAGTGTCAGTAAAACAGGCCAAAATCCAGATGTGAGGCGGGGTGAGGCAAGGGGAGAAACTAGTTGTACAACTTGCTGACTTTCTTTTTACCTCTCTGAGACACCAAAACATCAGCATGGGACGGAAGATAAGGTACTGCTAAGTCAGCCAGCTAGCAAGGTGCTGATTCAAGTAATAATTCATAAGAAAGGAACGCAATCTTAAAATCACATATCAGGTGCAAAAGGGACTCAGTGCAAGTTGGCCAATAAAAAGGTTAACGTGCTCAGAAAAAAATGTCAGTAGAAAAACACACAAAGATGAGAAAAAAAATACAGTGTCCCTGGGTCTTGGTTAATTATGTCATTGGTCAAGCTGCTGTCGGTGAAGGTGTGGTAATGAGTAAATGAAAATTTGACGTCATACAGTAATTCCGCCAAATACAAGAGATCTTGATCATTTCCCGAAATTCAAGATTTACTTGATTGTTTAATTTTACACGAGACAGGCACTCCAGAGAGTCAACTATCTGTACGCAAGCCATTAAAAAAAGTCACTTTTGCCATATTTTGAACCCACTATATGAGACGAGAGAAGCAAGACGGCGTGCCAAGTGAGGCAAACGTCCCATTTGGCGCACACGTCGACCTCCGCGGATGTCGGCTTCAGCCTCCATTAAACCCGGCCGGGCCGCCTCGTTGCCTTTTATAGTACACGCGCTTGCGCTAAGCATGCTCGTCCACACTTGAAACTGCTCGTGTGCAGCCCCGGGAGGCCGGTGCAGTGTGTGCGTGTGATTGGCTTATTGCATTAGATAGTCTATATGGGCTTTACGCTCAGGAACTAACATCCCCCTTAGAGAAATAACGGGATCAGACTAAGTCCGCACACACACACACACACACACACACACACACACACACACGCACACACACACACACACACACACACACACACACACACACACACACACGCATTATCCCGAGCAATGCTGTTGTGCCTCTGGTACATTGTGTTCCCTGTAATTGATGTGAAGTGTCTGTCTGTTAGTCTGTCTGCCTCATTACAGCAAGCTTCCAAAATGCAGTAACCCATTTTTAAGTCAGGGTGTGGATTTCAAGTTAGGGTTTTTGTTTCAAGGTAAGGTTAGGGTATGAACATTCATTTTAGGGTTTTGAGTCTTTGTTGGGGCTCCAAGTTGAGTTTGAAGTTACAAAGTATGGTTTTAAATCAGCTTTACGGTTTTCAGTGGAGGGTTTCGAGTCAGGTTTAGGGATTGAGGTTAGGGTTTGGGTTTCAGGGTAGGGTTTCACTCTCTGAATACGGTTTCAATGTAGGCTTATATACAAGTTATATTTAGAGTTTCACGGTACGGTTTAAAGGCATAGTTAGGGTTATAAAAGTAGGTTCTAAGTCAGTGTTGCAGTTTCGAGTCATGTTTAGTGCTTTAAAGTGGGGCATAAAGTTTGGGTTTTGAGTCATCATTCGGGTCATAGGGTTTCAAAGTAGAGTTTCAGGTAAGTGTTAGGGTTTGAAAGTAGGACTTCAAGCTTGGGAACAAGTCATGTTTCGGGTTTCAAATGAGGGTTTAAAATCAAGATTCGGTTTTCAAGTTTGGGTTTTAAAGTAGGGTTTAAATAGGAGTTAAGAGTTGGGGGAACAGCTACCACTAAATGGGGATACAATACAAACACCTGGATAGTTTGAACCCCCCCGCAAAATATTAATACGTACTTCCCTTTTGAGGGGAGGAGAAGCATCATCACACGAAAACTCAGAATAGAACGTTTCCCACTTCCTGGAATAGATGTGGTCCTCCTCTGAGGTTAACAACTCATTACCATCAGACCGCCCCTCCAAGGACCACTCTGACCCCTCCCTCCTCTCTCCCCCACCCGTTGACGCACAAATCCCCCGGACCTCCCCCGTCTCTTCCACCTATCCAAATTTAAACTCTTTAGACGACAATTCTCAACCTCAATCTCCTCTCCACACACACACACACACACACACACACACACACACACACACTTACGGGGTGGTAGCCTGAATGAGGTCTCATTATGTCTTTTAGTCCTCATACGTTCAGTCAAGTGTCACTTACATTCATTTCGTTTTACACGGAAAAAAATGGCGTGTTTACATCACATGTATCATCGTGGTTGCAAAAAAATCAAATCATCTCGTTCCAGATACATTTTTCAAGTAGACATACAGTCTAAAACAAAACAAACAAACAAAAAAAATCAACATATGGTCTACTTAAAAAAAAATCAGTCCGGATCCATATTAGTTTGTTTTTTGCAACCACTTGACAAAATAAAATTGACTAAATTCAACCAAAACTTTTTTTTTTTGTGTATTGGCATGGATAAGCATCGGTGGCCGGTATCAGTCTGATACTGATACCTAGTAATGGTACTCACCCCATCCCTCATGATCATTCATTCAATGCACATTGTGCTGCTCCCTCCGCTTTGCTCACCATGGCAATTATAATACAGCAGCAATGGGATTTTGGTAGGAAAGCACACACCTGTGTAACAAAAAAAAGGAAGTTATGATGGTGGCAGTTTAAGTGTCAAATCAAATCAAAACCTTCGTATTTTGAGTTGCGAGTTAGCGTCGTAGCACATAACCGCAGTACATGACTGGCGAGATCAGAGCGCATGGCAAGAAGAGAAGCAAGATGAGTTGGCAGGAATCACAGTCGGTCGTCAATGCGGAGGCTGCAAGCTAAAAAGTCATTTGGCCGAAAATCGTTCGATGCAAAACGGATGAAGAGGAGGGATGGAAGAAAGGAGGGAGGGAAACAACGGCTTCCTGCTCTCCTCCACACAGGCTTCCCTCGCTTCACCAGTGACGCTTGGCTATTGACATACTCTGTGTGTGTGTTTCGTGTCGAGAATGATTGCATATTAACAAATATGTGACGTTCAGGTGCCTCAAGTCATTTCTAGAAGTGAATCCCCAAGGATTACGGAGGATACGTTCCAGGTGAATTCTCAATAATTTGCAATATAAAGAAACAAGAAACAATTGTCTTTTTTAAAAATGTCCCCGCTTCTTTGTACTTTGACACGTTTGGATGTATAAACACATATTACAGGATTTTAGTGTTCAACATTTATGACCGGTTTCCTGAAAATACACAACTTTTCTCTTCGGAATGTAAAATGATTTTTTTTTTTTAATATGTAAACATTTTCCATCTATAAATATATCCTTTTCGATTAAAAAATATGAACAAAAGTTTTACTCTGGAACACTATCTAAATTTTACTTTTGAAAAAAAATATTTTTAATGTAAAATTAAACCAAATATTTATGTTTTTAAAAAAAAATAAATTTTCCTGAAAATATAAAATGTATCAATAAAAATATGACTTGTTCTCGTAAGCATACAACTATTCATCATCATTCTCAAAATACATAACTTTTTTTCTTGAAAATTGACATTTTTTTCTGGAAAAAAAAAATTCAGAAAAAATAACATTCACAACTAAACACACTAACAAAAAATGTCTGACCCATCTTCAAAACACTATTTCTTACTTGAAAATCTACACCCCTCTGCAAATTAGATGATTTTTTTTCCCCCCTTCAATGTGGTCCAATGAGTCGTCTCTTGTGCTCTTGACAGCATGATAAATGAATGTTGATAAAGATGAAGCGTCATCCGTCATGCCTCCCCTCATGTAAACCGATCCGCTCTATAAAAGTCGTTTAGCTAACGTGTCCTTTCTTCTTTTGTTTTTTCACGTGGCTGATAACAGAGATAACTGGTGACTGGAGGCTAAAGTGCTAATGGATTTAGCACGGCGAGAAGCATTCGCATGCCGGAATGAGTGGCTTTGTGGACGGCTACTCGTGGAAACTCACGGACGCCCACGTCAACAGGGAGCACTTTTCTGTTGCGATACAGTTTTTTTTTTCTTTTTCGTACAAGCTTGAAAGTGGACCAAACGCTAGAAAACAGCAACGCCTGGACTAAAGCTGAGCTCCGCTAGATCATATCAAAGTGGTGTGTGATTTAAATTGTTGCCGTGGGAGTACTTTGTGTTATGTCACATTCAAGTGCTTTCCAGCTGCGGTCAGCTTCGGCCTCTCCACTGGATTTAGATTTCTTTTATTTTCTCCTCCAAACGTGTACGCGTGTAGGCGTAATGTTTTGTCAATACTTCAAGCTCAGCCATGAAGCGAGCATTTCCATGAGTGTGTATGCATGTAGTTATGCACACGTACACATCTCAAGGTGCGTGGCCTGGCCTAAAGTGATCCCTATTTGAAATGCTAATTTGCTTCTCTTCCCGCAGGTGCTTCAAGAGTGTGTGTTGAAGCTAAATGGCTCATCCGAGCGGGTCATCGTGAAGCCTTAATGAATTCACGTGTTCTCACATTACGCCGGGTGAACAAAGCAAACGGCACCTCGTCTCGTTTTCATTTTTTCAGGGTGTCGGGGGGTAAAAAAATGGCATTGTTAGTGTTCTTATGATCTATCTGTCACCTGCTTTGAAATAGAAATGTAAAGCTATTCGGTCGACGTCTCGATTTCATTTAATTGGATGGAACCCATCAGGGAACCAGGTCAATTCCACGCACAACTTCCATTGCTCATCCAAGCATCGCGAGCAAACATTTTTTTGGAATGACAAGGTAATTCTACGGCTCTATCAACACATTTCATCATCTATATTTAAGGATACTGTCAGGTTTTGCGTGTTGGTAGGTGGAGGACCCCAAAAAGCAGGGGGGCGGCCGCAACACTTGCGTCGCCGGAAACAGGGACAGAGGATGGCTGCGACACTTGCGCCGCCAGAATCGGGGGCGGTAGCCGCAACACTTGCGCCGCCGGAGTTGGGGGTGGCAGCTGCATCACTCGCGCCGCCGGAACGGGGACGGGGACGGGTGGTAATGGGACCAGGCCTTTGGTCCTGCGCAGTCCAGTCTGGGTTGGATCATTGTGAATGTCTGTATGCCCCTGTAACAGTTTTTTTTTTTTTTTTTTTTTTTTTTTTTTGCTCGTTTGGTTCCTTGTGCTTTTCAGAACCTTGTTCGAGTACTTCAGTTCGCTTTTTCCAGTGTACTACTGTTTGTATTTTTGTTGAATACATCTTGGTCAGTCCACCCGGCTCCTCCCTGCCTCCCTGCTTTTTGGTGTCCTCCAACTACCACCTCGCAAAACTTGACAGACTTACGCATAATAAATAATGAGACCAGTGGTACTTGTGCACTGTAGATGGTTACAGAACAAAAAGGTAAAAACGATGGGCAAATATCGGCCATTCGGACGCTTATTTTGGCCGATGTTTGAAAGGCCATAATTGGTTGGTCGATGAATCGATCGCATCCGATTTAATACCCGTCTTTTATGTTTCCTCAAATGTGAGGCGTATAATTTTTTGGGATGACGCACGACCAAGAAAAGAAAGAAGACGACGATGAGATGGATTATGCAAATGGAAGCTAAAGTGCACATGTGGTGGATTGAGGGCGGCAAAGGAGGGGGTGTGATAAACTACAAGGAGCAGATTTCATGAGCATTCATTAACGGTGATGTAATACTTGATGTACGGCTATGAAATAGCCACATGAGCCGGCAAGGGCTAATTGCTCAAAGAAAAAAAAGTCAGACCCAACGTTAGTTGAGTGTTTCTGCAGGTATATACTCTATGCACGTTGCATGGTCAGGTGCGGATGGAGTAAAAAAATAAATAAAATGACAGAGGTGAAATATAAACAATGTAGGACAACACCATTGCGGTCTGTGGCACTGTGAGCACACCACAGCAGCTTCTAATACATGTTAGGAAATATCTACATATGCAAAATATGTGTGAGTATATGTAGACGTGATAATGGCGGCTTCAAGAAATGGAATTAAGTAAATTCCAAAACGTTTTTACCTTCTGTCCTCCACGTATAAAAATTTGGAACACAGTGTATGTCAGAACCGAAGTGAAGCTTGAAAGGAAAAAGCGAAACCGTTGGATTATGCAAACTCAAATTTGTCTTGTCTGCCCTTTGAAGGGATTATTTATTTGTTTGTTTGTTTATTTTCTAAACAGAGGCATCGTAGTTGCCAGGTGAATGTTGTTGCGTTGTCCTCCCCCTTAGAGGTATAACAAGCGTAATCCTATTTCCATATCAGCGCTAAACACTCGCAGGCTGCCTTCCCGGTGCAGCGACCTATTCGTCATACTTTGTATATGCCGACTTATTGGTTCAGTCGCCGCCAGCGTCTTGTTGTTGTGAACAATCAGCGTTGCTTGATCTGTCGGCCTCGCTAATGGCGGCCCGTGAGAGCCTAGTGTTTGCGTGTTAACGTAGGGATGGCCATCGGGCGGATGCAAATACTGCAAGGCGGCACGAGAGCATATACTGTACGGTATTAAGATGTCCGTGAAGAAAATGCTGACTGTATGTACTTTGTATTTTATACAGAATGGTGCTTCAATTGTCAAATGACTACTTGTACACTTATTGTGTGCTGCAGTATGCCGGTTTTTACTGACCATATTTTTTTAATCCTCATTTAGCAAGAATTGCAGGAGTGCGATCAAAAACATGTAATTTGAGAATGTATTTGATTTAAATATAGCTTGATTTCAGCAAATACAACCTCCTAATGCTGACCTTCCAAATGCCCCCGCCCCCGATCCTCCACACCACCAACACATCATTTGTCCTCATCCGACCACCCGGCAACCTCTTCACCTTCACAGGCATCTTCACAGATCGGCCAGGCTAACGATGGCGAGATTTGGGTGCCAGAGGCCGGCCTAATTATGCTAATCCAATGAGACTGATAAGAAGACGGCAGAATTTGCTTGGTAAACAACAGCGGGTGCAGAGAGGAAATACGAGACAGCTCATTAGGTACGCCTGTATACTGTTGAGAGAAAGGTGACGTCAAATCAAAATGATTAGCAATATCTCTCAAGTCTGATTATGTACGGGAAAAATACACTAAAAACATTTTAATGTCCACAACAAGAAGCGTATTGTAAATAAATGTGTGCTAAATTCACATGTTCGTCCCCCTCCTCAGTCCTCGTCCTCGTTACGCCGCTGGCCTTTGCCCGCGCTCCTTGTGGACTGAGTGACTGAGGCCCGTGGGCGGCAGCCGCCGCCGCTGCTTCACTCAACCGCAACTCATCAAAGCGCCACTCCGCTGCTCTTTCTCTGCCTCTGCTCTTTTCATCCGCAAAACCCGAATGTGAATCACGGCAGCTGCAGCGCTGCTTTTTTTTGCATCACCATTTCTATCCAATTTGCTCTTTTTGCAGCTTTAAATGCTGAAACTCGCAAATGCTAGGATGTATGTGGACCAAAAACACATTGTAGCCCTTTTAACTACGAGGGCCCATATTTGGTAATTGGACTTTTCACTGCTACATTGACGCATGTAACTGATCCCAACCAATGAAGCGCTACATACAAAATGAAAACACTCACAAGGAGCTGCTGTAGGCCACAAATGACGCCCTGACGCTCACAAGTCCAGCTCTTGACATCACTCCTTTGGCCACGCCCCTTAAAGGCTCACATCCAACACAAACAGAGCACGTACAGTGACCATACTATATAATTTTATAATATCGTGCTATTTTTTGGTGAAAAATACTTTTCAAAACTATCATTTTTTTGGGGGGGTGGGTCTGGAATGGATGAATGGCATTTCAAATAATTTCATTGCAGTAAATTGATTTGATGTACAACTAACTCGACTTCGGACCTTGGGGACGGAAAAAAATTAAACTTGAAAGTGATGTTTTTAATTGGGAAATTTCCATGAATCATTTTATTACATCTTTCATACAAAATATAAGAACTAATTAAAAAAAAGTAACCAACGGCAATGACAGTTCACCATTAATGATATAGCTACATGTTGTGGCATGCTTTGGATCTTGAGCTTATCCCAATGACAGCGTAATGCATGACATCGAGTGGCTCGTGAACGGTTCCATTTGAGAGACTTTTAAAGTTGCTGTGCCATCTAAGAAAACAGTTTCTTTATGAATTCATTTAACAAATTAAAAATCGCACAATTATTATTTAAAAACAATGTACAGTAGTCAAACGAGAAAACACATTGTTTTAATAGCTTTATGTTCAAGTTATTTTATGTTCAAGTTCTGTGCAAATGTACAACACATTACTACACTCACTTTTTTTTTTCCCCTTACAGTTTTTTTTTCCTGCATATCGGACTAAACTTGGAATAACGCACGCAGCTTAGCATATGAGCTAAAAGTGAAAGGGATGGAGGTGGCAACAGAGGGGATGCCTTATCAGTGGGAGTATAATTAACTCTGCAAGAGTGCTGATTCAGTACACAGATAGTTCTAATGGCACGGGCGGGAGAACGGGCTCAGGTGAGAGCCTCATTAGAGATAAGGGAAATACAATAAAAGTGCAAACGTGTAGTGAAATAAAGTCATAAAAAGATAATCAATCCAGTATTACAAAATAGATGATGTGTGGCGTGAGAGTTGGTCAAGCCACGCACTCATCAAAGAACGCTACAATACTGACACCTAGCGGCTGAACCACGTAAATATAGGATTCCAATTTGTTGATTCATTCTTGAAAACACATTCAACTATTTGTTTATTATATTATTTACAATAAATCAGACTGGTTTTGTGATGGAAAGAAATTAACCAAACTCAGTTCATCAAAGGTGTGCGCTGACTCTCGTTTAAGATGAATTTGAATGTGATTAGTTCATTCTGAAACCAGGCACACCGCAGTTATAAGTGCACTTGTGCAACCACATTATTGTAGTTATTCAGATTTCAACCCCTCTCGAAAAGATTAATAAAGATTAATGACCAAAGCAGGTCATATGCACATTCCTTCCAGTGCCGTATTTTCACGACCATAAGATGCACATAAAAGTAAATTTTCTCCAAAATGGACGGGGCGCCAAATAATGAAATAATTTATTTACTATTCCAAATAATTTATTTACGATTCCAAATAATTTATTTACTATTCCACAATAATATACACTATACAGTTAGACATACAGATTGCCGTATAGTACGTACAATTGATGTGTGTGTGTGTGTGTGTGTGTGTGTGTGTGTGTGTGTGTGTGTATATACAGTATATATAGCTATAAATATAGATATATCTATATCTATATATATACACACACACACACACACACACACACACACACACACACACACACACACACACGCATTTTTTTTCAATTGAAGATCATTTTGGGTTTTTTTTCCCCAAGTAAGAGCAAATTAAGAATAAATCAATCACCAAGCACTTTAATGTACAGATTTATTTTGAAGATGTCCATTTCTTTTCATCCATAGCAAGACAATTACATCCATGGAGATGAATGTCACGCTCTGGACTGAAATTACGACAAAATATGACCCACAAACACCAATAAATTAAAGTCGCGCCAGCATTGAAAGAATGTTAAATACGTATAAACAAGAAGCTCTCTCAAGCCTTTGCACTTGCAACCTAACATGAGCTAACATGCATGTTTTAAGATGTGCAATAAAACTGGAGAAAACCCACTCAAGCAGAGGGAGAACAAGCAAACGCCACACGGGATGCCAGAGGCCAGATTCACACCCAAAAGTTCACAACCCAAAGGCAGATGTACTAACCACGACTACGGTATGCAGCTATTTTTCCAATATATCGTTTTAAAAACCACTACCGCATGACTACATCATCCATGTAAAAACAGCTTAATATTACTCCCCGAAATTTAAAAAATATATATAAAGGCATCCAATGACGAGAAGCCGTTTTTGCTAGTGTGAGTCTGTCTTAGCCTTGATGAACAAAGCTAGAATACAAATACAGCACCTTTCCATCTCAGCCGTGTCCATTCACCTGAGCGTGTTCCCCCGGGCTGTGAGAGGGCACGTCGTCCGACTCAGGCAGGAGACCCCAACTCCTGAGAAGAGCATGTCGCTGGGCAGGTGGCGTGGAGAAATAGTCCCTTTGTTTCTGGGAGTAAGTCTGCGAAGGAGTAATGATGTTCCTGTAGCTCCAGTCCTACGGTGTAAAACAATGTGATGATGGGAATGTGAAGATTTCCACGTGAAACGTTTCATTTAGGCTCCATGGTACCTGCCACCGCAAGTTGAAATCCTCCAGTAAATGAATCCTGGCCTCCCTGGTAGGCACACAGTCCGGAGGGTCAGGCTGGACCTCCTCCGGGTCCATATGGACGTCTTGGAAAACCAGCAGAGCTCTGATGGCGAACCAGCCTCCCAATTTGGGATGCACGCACACACCGAACATTTTCTGTCAGGAAAAAATGGAGTGCGAAAAGTCAAAGCACATCTACGCATGGGAAAGAATAATTATAAGGCAGCACGACTTTAACAAATAATCTAATTACATCTACTTCTATTAGAGTTGTTAACCGACTCAACACTTTCTTGCAGTCTTTTAAGCATTCACTACGCCAACATTACAAAATTCTACAAAACAAGTGTAACGTAAACGTAAATCAAGTTACAAAAATAGCTCTGAGTTAAGATCTAAAAAGTGATTAAGATTACTTTGTTAGCCCAGGGTTGGTCGCTGACGTCAGACTGCTGGTAGTAGAAAGCCGCTCCTGACACGTGTGCGGCAGTCTGCGCTAAGAATTTGGGCTTCCTGCTGGGTAGCAGCTCGTAGTCGTACCTCACGTCAACCTTCTGTCCAGCAAAGCTCTGCAGACGACAGAGGAGACACAGTAAGGAGGAGAAAAATATTCTCTACAATTCATCCTCAACAATACATGAACTCATTTACTTGTTTTTATTTTTATGTATTTATTTTTTGGGGTTAAAAATAACTTAGAAAAGAAAGAAAAAAAAAGACCCACACCCATTGGGCCTATTCACAGATTTTTTTGTGTGCACTTTTTGTCTGATGGCATCACGCAGGTCATTTTGTACTCCTCTCAGAAATTGTTTTAGCTCTGGTTTGTTCTCCGCTTCTATTTTTAAATATGATGTACAGTGGAACTGTACTACATCAACTACTTTGTTGCCTCGTTTTTATTTTAATGATTTTCATGTAGTATTTCCATTTTTATCGCATGCATCTTTGACCGTCCAAAAAGTGTAGAAACCGAGCTGGAACATTTACATCAGCCTGTAGTAAACAATTTTGAGGTATTTGGGGACATGCAAACCAAGAGCATCACGTCATGGTCACTGACACCTAGAGATAGTAAAGGTTCACTATATATCCAGGAAATGAATATCACAAACCTGAGAGACAGCAGAGGTGACACAGTGTTTGACACACTGGTCAATGGGGTCAGAGAGTCCTTGGCATCCTCTCTCCTTCATGAAGGGAAGGAAGGCTTCCTCGAACATGGAGGGAGTGCTGAGGATCAACACGGCCAAGCTGTCATCCGCGTAAGGTAGGTGCAGCTTGGCGGGCAACACAGAGTTGTACCAACCCACCTGAAAATACGGAGCAGAGATGCTGTCAGGTGCAAGCAACACAGTGCGACAGCAAGTGCATCTGCTAGTTGCTGCAATTAATGTGGCATTTTGACGTTTACGTGATACATAAAGTTAGAAAAGTTTCATAAAAAAATACTTTGGCAGTTGGAGTACAAATACCTTCAAGGTGTACACTTCAAATCCGAGTTTTCCAAGACTCTCCTCGAGTAACTTTTTTACAGTTTCCATGTTAACGTTTGAGGCCGCCATTTTTATGTGACGTCTTCATTACAGGGCATTTTGGGATATTGTGTTCTCATCTCCTGGTGATGACGCTTGGAATAAATGAGACTTTACAAGAACATATTAACAGTTCAAAATAATACAAATGCTTTACACAATGTATTGAATCCAAGAGGTAGTCAATAATTAGGGCTGTCCTGGTATTAAAAGGCAAAATAGACAACGACTATAACTACAATTCCCAGATGTCTTCAGAGTTTGAATGTGACGTCAACATGCCCTACGCTGCGCCCCATTATTTAAAAGTGGCTCGTGAAGCTAGGAGTAATATTGACATTTTTTATTATTAAATATTAGTGGTTTTAGTCTTTTCAGAATCTATACGACCGTCTTGTACTTTTCTATTTGATGTCGTTATGCGTACGTAGTTATTACTGTACTATAGCGCTGCCTGCTCACTCGACACCTAGGACAAAATATCGGTTAATTCACATTAATCTGATGTCTTTTGTGCTCAGGATTGTGTTTATCGGTCTGAAAATCATATCTCTGAGTAGGAGTGCCGTTGTAATTGAATCTCCCAGCAAGTGTCAAACTTGTCACTAGGCTGTTACCTCGGTACAGAAGTGTAAAATTACTTGGTGTCAGCCTGCTTGTTGAACCACTGATGACTGAACAGATGTTTTCTTTCTTTCCTTGCAGATCAACTGGAAGATGAGCTGGGACCGCCAACTGAGTTCCATTCTTTCTGCAGCTGACGACAGCGTGGCCAACATGAGGGTGAGCAGGCCTGCCTTCTCATGTCACCCTTCCGTAACCAACGTATCCAATTTAATGTACTTAATGTAAATTCTGTACAATATTTACGACAAATATAATAAAATTCTAATGTTCTACGTTTCCTCAGGGGACGCTGTCCTCACTGAGGAACTCCAGCAAAAGGGAAGAAGGTGGGTGAAACTTCCTGTATATTTAAACTGAAAAGGTGGAAATCCCTGCCTAACAAGAGTACAGTCATTGTTTTTGGTGAGCTTTCACTCGATATTTCGACTTCTCCAGAGTCATTTCCATTCAAGGAGAAGTTTCATGATTCAGATTTTGACAGCCACGCCGTTTGCGCTCCATCACCTAGCGTACAGCAGCTTCACCGTGTCATTCCCGAGGTCCAGTGGGCAGATGTAGCCTCCATCCAGTCTCAGCTGCAGACACAGAACCAGGTGATGGATGACACTTCACCTGCATCGCCTAATGAGGTCCAAATGGAACAAATTAAAAGTTGTATCTCAAGGCACCTCTGTATTTGCTCTCGTGCGCCACATAAAATGATTTATAGATGTCAAGCAAATGACGATGGTTTGAATTTAAAGTTTTGAGGCATATTTTTTCCAGATCATTTCTTTTGTTAAACTTTCAACTCTTGTATAGGATCTTGGTCATTTCTCCAGTTGAACTCAATGAAACGAACAAAGGGTTTCAAATGTGAAAAGAATTCCACATTTGCTTTCTAGTCCCACCATTCTCCTTTTTCTCAAGGCGATTGAGTCACTCACCAAAAAACTCGATGACATGGAGCGGAATAAACAGTCTCAGCAATTTCATATCCAGACGCTGCAAGGTAACGCAAAATCACGATTGGATATGAGCATTGTAAGGAGCACAAATAGTCGATACATAACAACAACGTGTCTTCCAGCGGAAGTTGACAAGTTGCGCGAAGATCTGAGAGGGAGGAGATGTGAAAAAGAAGACATTCCAGGAGTGGAGCGAGAGATTACCGATGTTGGAGCAGCCGCCTTCCCTCAGACGAGGTGCTTCAAAACCCTTTACCCAAGAGAGCTTGAAAGAAATCTTTTCATTTTGCTCTCTTATCACAGCTGGAGCTCAAAGGTGTGCCGAGCGGAGCTGGAACACCTCTGCAAAGAAGTAGATCAGCTGAAAACCCGACTGAGTGAGTCACACTAAATCTTTAGGAGTGTACAAGTCCCGAGCATTATTTTTGGCCTTCAAAGCAAAGAGGCAGGCACAGTCTTGCCCAAAACATGATCATCATTATCATCTTCTCGCTTTGTCCTCTTATTGATGATTTTTTTTTTTTTGTGCTGCTCAACAAGGGAGGCAAGAGGAGGCGATGATGCTCCTGGAGAAAGAGGCCCGAGAGAGCCGGCGACAGTGTCAGCATAGCAGCGAGGTGCATCCGTTTTGTTTGCCGATCTGCCGTGTTCTTTTTAACACGTGTATTTAAATTAAGGTTTACAGTAACGGTTTCCAAACATCAGGCCGCCGTTCTTTTATTTTTTTAACGCTATGTTTTGCACCATTTTCTGCTTTGTGTCAATGCCCAATATATAAACATATAACATTAATGATCCTTAAGTTAAACGCTGCTTTAAAAAATTGTCAGCTTGCTACAAATTGCTATTGTTTTGGTTCTGAATGTGGAATTGCAATTTGGCTGCTTCTCTGTGCAGTGGTGCATGGGTCACCCCCAAACTGTAGAAAGTCCTTAATTGTTAGCGTTAGCACCTAAAACAGAAAGGTGTGACATCCTGTTTTTTTTTTCCAAAATAACATTAGTAGTGTATATCCAAACAAAACAGTTATGTAATTTCCTGACGGATTGGTTTTATTGTTTAATGAAGCAGAAGAATGTCAAAGAGGTTCTCGCAACCTTCACAATTTTTAATGTTAGCTGACTTTGAAATATGAGACTGTTTTGGGATTACAGTTTATGCTATATTTAAGGCAATTCTAAACGTTTTTTACGGTGCTTCAATTGTGATTTTTTTCAGGATTGGTTGAAGACCCCGGCCCTATAAAAGTTTTATTAAAAATACAGTACTGAAAAAAAAGAACAAAAAAGTAAAGGTACCTTCACGTCACATCATTTTATGTTAAGAGAAATGTCTTTAGAACAGCTTGGAAGTCAACCGGCATCACGGAACTATGTGTGTTTGACTTTTGTGGTTCCACATCTATATTTACTGTATCTCAGTACCGTGTTGTCTGTGTTCTTTCAAGCAGACGATTCAGGAGCTAACGGATTGCTACAAATCTCACAGCTCAGATCTGGCCAAAAGTGCTTTTGAGTATACACAAAAGGAGATCCGCCACATCAGGTACGCGTGTCTGCTTTTGCACGTCCTGCTTGTTTGCCGTCTGATTCACCGGCGTGCAATTCTCGATCTCGCCACAGCGCCACCGTGTCAGAACTTGAGGGTGAGGTCATACGCCTGCGTGAGCATCAAGCCATGCTACCAGCAAGTAAGACTTGATTTCCCCTCCTGGTCCAAGTCCCACCTTTTTATCATTTTTAAAATAACTAATAAATCCTTTGCACAATGTTTTTTTTTTATTTTTATTTTTTAATGTTGACTATGCTTTGCTTTACACTTAGTGGTCCCAAATGGCTCGCCCAGGCTCGGCGAAAGGCTCAAAGTTGAAGAGGCCAAGCAGGACTTTGACTCAGAGGACTTCAGCCCTACTGTGAGCCTGGCTGAGATCAGCTCAGAAATCTCACTGCTGGATGATCTGCGTGACTCAAACACATTTCAAGGTGGCACCATAACCCTTTAAACCATCATGCCTTTTTTAGCCCTTTTTCTGAGGAAGAAATATATATATGTGGCCTATTGATTTGACTGACAACCAGTCAACGGTGTAGTCTGCCTTTTGCTAAAAGTAAGCTGGGATAAGTGGCACCTCACCACTTTCCCGGACAGGAAAAGCAGTTCTAGAAAGCCGGAATGGAATCTGGGGTGATCCTGTTTAGAGCATAGACCTCCTCCGTCAGAGCAATATCTGTCAAGTTAAAATGAAAACAAAACAAGAAGTGTAGACCGGCCCAGTGTTGTTGATGAGTTAAATGTAATTTTAGGGAACAGTGTGTGTGTGTGTGTGTGTGTGTGTGTGTGTGTGTGTGTGTGTGCGTGCTTACTTTAACAAAATATCCTAAAGGAGACTCCATATGCTTCCCAGAGTCATTTAGGATCATTGTTTATACACAAACAGCACCAGTGCTTATGAGAAATGAGTGTCTGTCTATCATCGTCATCCCAAGTGCATCAAAGGATGACCTCCTACGCACACACTTTAATATACTAACAAACTAGCTTTGCTCCTCCGCCAGCTCTTGAGCATCGGGGTGTTCCGTCCAGAGTAAAGAGTGACTTCCTAGACGAGGAGGAGTATGATGATGAAGACATCCTGGATGACGACGATGATGTGAACCCGGAGCTCGGATCTGACCTGAGTCTGACGGACCTCTGATCTTCTTTTTTTTTTTGTGAGGTCAGTCATTGGAATGCACAAGGAAGAGTTTGGGCATGTCAATCAGCAGAGCATTGTGGTTTGTGGTTTCCAGACTGCCTTGCAGAGTTCACCCGCTATAATTGCAGGTCAACACTCTGGTCAACAGTATTTTTTTTTTTTTAATCAGAGATGCAAGTAAACTTTTCCAGATGATTTTTTTGGCGCTGATTCAAAATCTGCCCTTGTTTTTCTCAAGCACATCAAATTTTCCCACTACTTCTACTACTATTACTACTACTACTACTCCTAATAATAATAATGACAATAATATGATATGTAATTTAGTTAGTAATATTTATCTATGAAGGGTTCAGTTCAGCAACAAGTGGAACTTTTTTTAAGCGTTATGCTATAAATTAAAACGCATGGTAAAATCTGTTTTGAACAAGGTCAAACAAGAACAAAAAATGAAATATCTCAAAAACATGATGTACTGGGGAAAAAAAAGTGAATACTTTTTTTAAATCGGCATCAAAAATATATTTAGGAACACATGAAGCCATCTCTGATTCAAATTTGCTATTGTCCTATGTTATTTGCTTTGCCACTATTTGGCGCTATTTAAAGCGATCTTTCTTTTGGATTTTTACAGTGCTTACTCACGTGAGGGGAAGGAGAGCCACACTTCCAGACGCTCCTTTCAGTCATTAAGTGAACAGCAAAATAGTGAGCATGTTCACGCAGATGCTGCTGTTGTCCACGGCTCTCACCCAGAGACTCTTTCGCAGACCCACCTCTTAGTGATTGGAGAAAAACTCTTGGACCAGATGCCATTAGAAGAGTCCATAACTACTGGGGGCACGTCATCTCTCCGGCAAGTGTATGCGTGAGGTCGCCTCGGATTTTACCGGCGAGTGTGCATGTTCTGCCCGGTATTTTGTCATCTACTCTTCCGCGTTACTCGGCAGGCGGGCTCCGGTCATCTTGCCATCTAGTGTATGCGCAAACAACAGCAAGCATCTTACCAGCACGTATCATTACGCTCAGTAGGCTGGCTTTCATCATCTCACCAGGAAGTGTACGCATAACAGTGGACTGGAGCTTGCCGGCGACTGATTGTAACTGCAGGGTGGAGCTCTCGTCAGCTTTTGGTTTCTACTTGTAGAGGTAGAGCCCAAAGTGTGGAGAGAGGAAAGCAAGCGCCCGTAAAGAATGTTTTCACTGATGGAGGCAGGGCTACATACACGACTATGTGTCGCGTGTACACAAATACCTGGTTTGTCGGCGCCGACCATAAAGAGCGAAAAACACAAAACACATTTCAAATACCCTTTAATAGTCATAATAATAATTGTCCATCATCCACATTGACCAGCAAAGCCTCACAATTCAACAATGATGCGTTTGACACCTCAATAGATAAACACAAGTGCATCATTTTTAAAACGTGGATTTCCACATGGGTTCATCTCAAAGGGGAATGCAATTTATTTGAGTTTTTTATAAATTAATCCAGGCGCTCGACAATAACAGTATTTACAGTATTAACACTTCAAAAAGGCCACTGCTCCAGTCGTATGTTCACGTCACATGTGGAAATGACATGAATGTACATGTTTAAAAGGCACTCTTAAACTGCAATGGTAGGGGGGCGGGGGGCATCATCAACAATACTGTATTTGAACACACCCTGGACACCTCATTAGATACAACCACTCAATCAAATCAGAGCATCACTACCTTTGTGAATGCGCCATGAAGCTCTTGTATTGCTCGGAGAGATGCACCTAATGTTGTAGCCGACTAGAGTATCCTTTAAATAACCCATGAACACAATAATTTGAAACACGCACACACTTAAAAGCCCAGGCACAGCCGAAACGCACCCGCACAAACAATAACTTTTATTCGAAACGAACATAGAAAATGTAAATAAAGTGCAACCTCATTAAACGTATAATTAGGCCGTTTGTTCTATTCTCCTCTTGGGCCTTTGAGTCATCCGAAAAGCCTTTAATGATAAGATTTCTGTATTTCCTCAAAATACAAAAAACATTATTAGAGGAAATACAGAACATGCAGAAATGAGAAATGGGTGCATTTTGTGCGTACGAATCAGAAATTGACATTTGCTGCAGAACCCAACATAGGTGGTATCTGTGTGTTATGTATCAGAGCCGCCATCAGACCTGGATACAATTGTAGCTACCCACATAACCGCATGTGGTAAGGATCAACAGTCACAAGAAGACAGACCGGGTGGTTGAATCATTACAAATGTTACCCTTGAAGAAAGGCTTTTGGGGGGAGTCAGTGGTTGGCTGTGCATCCAGATCAGTAGCTGTACATAGACAAAGGTGTTTCCTCCATCATGTCGTCCTAAGCAAGGAGAAACAGGAGAAAGACACCGAAGCCAGTCAATATAAAAGGAGACGTAATGGGAAATTGACTTCTTAATGGCCTGGTATAAATAGTCGGCTCTCTGATTCCACTCAAGTCCAATGCTCAGGCTGCCCCATGTTGTCAAGGTAACAAAACTCTCCATTTGCCCAGCAGTATGTGAGGAAGAGTTCACTGTCACTCACTTGCACAAAACGAGCAAATTCCAGCCCAAATATAATTGTAAAGTTTACTACGATTCCATTTTTGGTTGTAGTGCTGGCTTTTCAATAAAAAATAAATTTTCAAATCCAGGCGTTGGGAGTTTTATTTTGAAAGTCATGTTGCTTTAAAATGCAGGAACATGACATTTTTCCTTTTCATTGTTTGCCTTTCAAAATAAAATTAGTTTTCAAATTTGATTTTGTTGGGACTTTTACTTAGCAAATAATTTTCTGTATGAGTACGGTATTTAAATGCTTGTAATTGGAAATATTTACATTTCCCCGGTCTTGATTTTCAAAATAAAATAATTTTCCACCTCTGATTGCGCTGGGATTTTAAATTCGAAAATTATTTTATTTTTTATTTTATTTATCTGTGAAATGCAGACACAGGAAATATGTGTTTCTGGTGCTTATCTTTCAAAATAAAAGGACTCCAAATTCAATGGTGTTGGGCCTTTTGTTATGAAAATCAATTTTGTTTGAATCCTGGCACCGGCATTAATGAAATTCCAGTACGGTACTTGTTTTTCGAGACAAAATGATTTTAAAAATCCAAATGTTGTTTGGACTTGAAAATCATTTATTTTGAACAGCTAGCACAATCACCTCTTTACCTTTCAAAAATAAAATAATTTTCCAAATAAAATGTCCCAAATGTGATGGTGTTGGGCCTTTTGATAATTGTTTTACTTTGAAATGCTGGCATGGGAAATAATTTCTGGTGTTTGCCTTTCAAAATAATTGGTTACCCAAATTTGATGGTTTGGAACTTTAATTTTGAAAATCACTTCATTTTGAAATACTGGCACCTGGAAATATTTATGTTTCAGATTCTTGGCTTTCAAAATTAAAAGATGTTTACAAATTGGATGGTGTTGGGACTTGAGTTTTGAAAATCATTCTCCCTCACCATGGGCAAATCTTGTAGCCTGCGGAACTCTGGCCTGTTGTCTCGTCGACGCAGTTTGAGGAAGAGGAGCAAGGTGATGACTGCGGCGCTGACTATGAAGGCCGACACCAAGCCGGCCAGCAGGGGATCCAGCGTTGGGGAGTCGTGGACGGCTGAAGTGGGACCACAAAGCACAAGAGACGCGCCTGAGCTTTTCACTTTATAAAAGGTGCACAAAAGTTTTCAGTGCCGACATAGTTACAGTTACCGGTACATTCAAGCAATTTCATTTTAATTCAAATTTGACTTCAATTACATTTTACTCCTGTGCAATATTCTAATTTTAATTTCAAATATTGTCATTTTAATTTGATTTACAATGAAACCATTTTCTTTTAAGCTAAAATTATTTTCATGCAGTTTATAATATGCCCGTAGCATAATTGCCTAAGTAATTTTTCATCATTTTTGGGAGGGAAGAAAAATAAACATTTTCAGAACGCACATTGGTATTTTATGTTGGCTCTTTTTCCTTTTGCTTACTTTTTCACTTATCTGGTTAAAGTTTTTGTGCGAATGTCAATAAAAATTTTTTTTTACCAATGTGTGCTAAAAATTGCGTTTTTGCTTGTCTTCCAAAAATACTGATAAATTACTGTAATTATGACTTGACCGTGGATGTTTTAAGAGGCGTATTAGTTTGGGAAAGTCCCTACTAAAGGTCCATAAACCAAATGCAGAGCCTGCCGCTGCTATCTACACACGTTGCTATGGAGCACTGTTTTGCCAACTCGACGGTTTTCACATCAAGTAAAAACAACCACAGAGGAGCGAGTCATCCCTCCTTCCCTGGCTTATGGAAAAAAGGCAAAGTGCCAAATGTGGACTAATAAAACCACAATGCCTGGGAAGCAGAAATCATGGGTTCTTTTTTTTTTTTTTGCCGAGATGTCCTAAAAAATTCTCTGCCAGGCAGATGGAAAGATAAAATGAATAGGGCGGCACGCTATCCCAATGGATTGAGCACGCCGTTGAGGGTGTCTAAATAATTGAGTGGGTAGATTTAAACGGCTATGGAACACGAGTCCCATGACTGTCTCCAAACAGAAGGACCAATGTGGACGGCCTGGTGGCGACAGCACTTGTGTGTAGAAGAAGGAGAAAAGAGCTGGCTTGTGTCTAAGCAAACAAAAGAACAGTGTTGCTTTTGTTCTTAGGCCAGTTTAGCCTCTGTCATCATCCAAACAGTGAAAAGCCAAGGACATATTTAGAAAGCACTCGGTGGCTGTTTTGCATTTAGGGCAAGTGGGGAAGTGCCGATGCCAGCTGAGTTTTGGTGAGAGAAGTGGGGTGGACCTACATCGAGACACGCAACCATTCACTGTGACACTCGCATTCAGACGTGAGAACGATTTAGTCTTCTATTAAAGTGGAAGCCAAGTAAAAAAAAAAAAGTTTGAAATACCATGTTATCTGTCTATAATACAGGCAGTCTAAACACTGTTTTCTTGTTATTATGTTGGTGGTATAAGAATAAAGGCTGAATTAAGCCACATTTTATGCAGCATCGCCCCCTGCTGTCGACTGAAATTGACGTCAAAACTGGGTTTGGTGACGTGACTCACCTTGTTTGCTCCAGTGCACTTTGGTGTAAATTTTCGTTGACTGCATAATTGAATATAATCGGCTGATATTAGATCAGATAAAAACTGAAAAAAAAAATCCACCAATTTTGAGGGCTATTTTTTTTTTACACATTACAACAAAAGACAATGCATCAAATGTCTCCTCCCCAAAAGTTGTCCAAAAAAATTGTCCGATACTAAACAAATACTAAACGACGAAGTAGTGTGTAACAGTTGATTGGGAAATACTTTGCTAAGGGACCAAAAAAATGTTTTGGTTTTATTGATTCAATTTTTTATTTATGAATCGCTCAGTTAATCACTTATTGGATTTTTATTGAGCCAAATATTGAAATCGGTAATACCCTAAAAAAATATATCCATATTGGTCGCCCCAACTTTATTTTACTAAACTTGGAAGATAAAGTCAACTTTAGTACTGGACTTACTGTTGCCCTTAACGTTGAGCTGCGATGGGGTGTCTGCATGCAGTTTGGTCTGCGTGGATGTGAGGCTCGGTGGGACGACGGTGGTATGCACGGGGGTTTTGCTGGAGGTCCTCTGCGCTGACATGAGAGTTGTCATCTGAGAGGTGGAGGTCTCTCTGGAGGAGGTGGTTGTGAAGCGGGTCGTGGTGGGCGTGGTATATTGCTGAGTCGTGATGGGTGTCGGCGTGGTATGTTGCCTAGCCGCGGTGGGCGTGGGCGTGGTATGTTGCCGAGCCGTGGTGGGCGTGGGATATCGCTGAGTCGTCGTGGGCGTTTTATCCGAGGTGTTGCGAGACAAGGGGGTGGACACGGCAGCTGCCCGGCTCAATGGTGTCGTGGAGACAGGAAGGGAGTCGGGCGGCTGGTGTGAATTTGTGTTGGCC
Organism: Hippocampus comes; assembly: GCF_001891065.2. Lineage (NCBI taxonomy): Eukaryota > Metazoa > Chordata > Actinopteri > Syngnathiformes > Syngnathidae > Hippocampus > Hippocampus comes. The sequence goes on along the minus strand of NW_017806175.1, from coordinate 4,458,171 downwards.
TGGGTTTTGTTTGAAGGGCTGTGAGTAGATGTTGTGTCAGAGGCTTGGATGATGAACGTGGGGGTAACGGAGGGCTTTGATGTCATGACGTCGGTCAGGTTGACGGATCGTTGTGGCATGGATGTCGCTGAGGTTACCAAAGAGAATTGTATTAGCGCCGCAGTGAAATTAATAGACTGGGTAATTCTTGTATAATCTGTACATCCAGAAAGCATTCACAGTGCTTCACTTCCTTTTTTCCAAAATAATTCACTTTTTTTCCCTATCAAAATTCGACACACAACATTTTAAAATGATCGCATGAAAGAGAGTCTGTTTTAATTTTTGCAAATGTAGTAGCTATGAAATAATTAAATGAGGGGGGACGTGCAGCACTGCAAAAACTTTCCCTATGCACTGCACAATTTCATTTCATTTTAAAATAAGCCTGTCACAAAATGGGGGAAATGAAGCACTATGAATTCTTTCTGGATGCACAGCATCAACAAAAGTATTTCCTTCAACAATCTCCTGTGCCTCTTATAGATGGCGTCCACTCCAACAAATAAATGCCTCCTTCAAACCGATGCCCCTTTTTTCCCTTTGAAAATAAAACTGTATTATATATCTCGATTCACATTGTTCACAATCACAAAACATTCATTAACAGCCGTTGAGCCTTCGTCTTATATAACATTCAAGTGCCTGGGAATGTGTGTGAGCGTGTGTGTGTGTGTGTGTGTGTGTGTGTGTGTGTGTTTGTGCCTGTGTGTCCTCACCATCACTACTTTTCTCATGTCATGGTGAAAGGTCTCGCACGGCATAGCTGTAGAATTATTCCTCACTCTCCTCACTTTTACATTATTTAACCCCCTCCTTTATGCGGATCCGATAATGACAGTGATCCATCAACGGAATACCAAGTAAAGGCTGTGAATTCTTATGTATGTACATGCACAATCGTGCCTTGGGATATCAGTTTAGTTTGTTCCGTGACCATATTTGTGACTTAAAATAGTTATTTCTCAAATCATCTTTCCCAACTGAAATTAATTTGATACAAAGTCAAGAATTTTTATGTTTTGGCCAAATTTTGTCTCAATTCAATTGACATTGTGCTTCTCCTTCAGGTGTTGTGTGTGCCCTGGCCATCAGGGGGCAGTATAATACAGGCATATATAGGTGTAGAAATTCAAGAAGAAATTGGAAAAAAAGTTATTAAAATCTATCAGTCTGGAATAGAAAAGGTTACAAATCATTTTCCAAGACTCTGGGGCTTCAGCAAACCACTGTCAGAGCCATTATCCACAAATGGATAAACCTGGGAACAGTGGCAAACATTCCCAGGAGTGGTCGACCAGCTAAACCAAGCGTTGCAACGATGACTCATCCAGGAGGTTGCAAAAGAACCTCGAACAACATCCAAAGCCTCAGTTCAGGTCAGTGTTCACGACTCTACCGTAAGAGACATTGTCTGTTGGTGAAGTGAGTTGAGGTCAATGCTGCCATCATTATGGGGTGTTTCTATACTTTTGAGGGGGGGAAAAAAATGCCATTTTTCATGTCATGCTCTATAGTTGTCACTATACTTTTCCTCTTTGCCTCCACGGGCCGTACATTGGTGGTTCTATCAGCTTATCCCCACGTGTCAACCTCCTCGATACAATAACGAACAAATATAGCCCAGCTAATGACTTCCCATACTGAATTGCGTCCATAAATCTCCCTACTTACTATTCCCTTGGGTTGGCTGTGGCGTCGAAACGGCGACTTCCCAATGTGTCGTCGTATTGTTGCCGGTCGAGGAAGTGGCGTTGGAGCTCTTTGGAGCAATAATGGGTGGCAGATTGCTGGTGAGATCCAGGTCACGTTCTGGTGCTGGTTGTGCAGTGTGCTCATTACCTAATAGGAGGCAAGCAGAGCCAAGCTTAATTAATGCTTATTTGGTGTCATGGGCAACCGGATTGCTAAAATACAGTCCACGCAAGATCCAAAAAGATCAGAATTACAAGTTTGGGTTCCGTGTGGACACAAAAGTTGCACAGTCAGTGAAAGCAGTGAGCAAAGGCAGCAAGCAAGTATTTAAAGCCATTATAAAAACCATGCCATGGGATATTTGCAGCTACAACATTGATAATTATTATTCCGTATCATTCCGTGTTTACAATCATTATCAATACACATGCTATTTTTGACGTACAATCAACATGACATACAGGACTATACAAAAAAAAGTCTACACATACCTGTTCATATGCACTGTTTTTGAGATAAATGATGTAAAAAAGTTTTCCAACATGAATGTGGTTTATAACCTGTACAACGCAATTAAGGTTTTGCGGGATTTTTTTTGAGAAGGGAAGTAAAAACAACTGAAATACAGTAATGCGTTCGCACAAGTGCGCACATCCTCTTATAACACCATCATGCGTCACTGTAGATCAAAAAAAAGTCTACACATACCTGTTCATATGCACTGTTTTTGAGATAAATGATGTAAAAAAGTTTTCCAACATGAATGTGGTTTATAACCTGTACAACGCAATTAAGGTTTTGCGGGATTTTTTTTGAGAAGGGAAGTAAAAACAACTGAAATACAGTAATGCGTTCGCACAAGTGCGCACATCCTCTTATAACACCATCATGCGTCACTGTAGATACAAGATGTGGTATTCTTTTGTTGATGAGCAGTGTTCAGCCTTCAAAGTTCAACCTTGGTTTCATTAGACCATAACGTAGCATATTTTGTGTTTGGGAAGATTTTTGGAGTCACAATACTAGTGCTGTCATCCAGATTACTGCTCAATCAATATGGCAATTAATATAACATTTTCACCTACTATACATTGACTATGAATCCCTTTTTCCTTATCAAATCACGATCACTATGAAATGATTTATTTTCATCAGCATCATCATAAATCATAAGTCAAACAATCAATAACATCCCAAAAAAAAAAATGAACAGCTGAGTGAAAAGGGTTACAGCTGAAGCATTGCTTATAATAATATGCCAATACAAACACATGCAAAAGTACTCAATCATCTGAACCAAAGGCATGACTATCTACTCTTAAAGGTAGCATGAAAGCTACGTGATTTAAAATTCCCTCTTCCTGTTACACCAGCTCTCTCTATCCTCAAACATTTTCTGAACAGTGAAGGCTAGCAATATGACATACAGTTGTTAACGCCACCACATTAAGTAATGATGTCTTTTTAAGCTTTAATTAGCTTATCGAATGAACGCGGCTTCCCTTTTCCATTGCTCTTGATCAGTTTAACTAGTTTTGTTCCCCTTCTCCTCCTCCTTCCCAACATCCTTTTGAGGCAAACCAGAACGCTGACAGAACGTAATGTCATTAGCGTTGGCTAGCTCATTAGCACAATGACTTTCATTACCGCAACAATCACTCACACACGCAGCGTTCAGCAGTCTAACTTATTTCCAGCGACCTTGACTACGAATTGTCCACGTTGTTACCCAGTCACAGTCATAACCATATATGAGATATTTTTAGCTTCATTTACAAAGAACTTACAGAATTTACAAAGAACTCTTTATATGATTCACAGCTACTATCACTACCAGTAACAGTTCCTAAATATTGAATGTGAATGTATTAGTCCTAAATGTTAAATACAACTGATTAGTTTCCATAACATGAGACTTTGTTAATCACTGCTCCGTGCCATTATCCAGTCACAGTCACTATAAATATGACATAGTTTCAGCTACATTTACTGTGAATTCTCTTATACCGATGCTCAGTCACAATTAGAGGTGGGTAAAGTAGCCATTAACTGTATTCAAATAAGAGGAATGTTAATTAAAGGTAATACGACTCAAGCAAAAGCCCCCAAAAAACAGTCTTCCAAATAATTACTTGAACAAGAGTAATAAATATTCAGAAAAATCAGGTTTTCATAGTAATAACAACAACAATCATTGAATATATAGTATAGTCATATATTTTGTAATATTTAGGAATTAATTACGGGTTAGGTTGAGCATCAGGATAGGTGGATTTGTTTTTTTTTCCTAGAGCCATCTCTGATTAAAATTTGTTTTTGTGCAGTGTTATCAATGATTACAATATTGATTTTAAAAATAGGGATTATCACCTTGGCCATAACCATGAAGAAAAATATTCAAGTAAAAATAAAAAGTATGTTGCATCAGGACTACTCTGACAAGTAGAATTTATCTAAAACGTTACTAAAGAAATTGCAACGGAATAAATGTAACATGTTACAAACGAAACGTCCATGCAAATAGACACAGGAGCCAAGCTGTACAATACTGGCCTTGTGCAGCAACCTGACTCCAATACTCTATGAGACTTTTGAGTTTTTGTATATGTTATGCTCCATGCATGTGTGCAGAGTGGGGTCATCGAGTACAGAGAACCACTGTTACACTCGCGCTGCAAGTTCGAGATGGTCTACACGAGACTCGACATGTAGTAACCCGCTCCTGCAATGCTCAAAGCAGGAAGGTTGTCCTACCATCTTCAGTACCTTTGCTTACCGTCAGGAAATGTACAGACAATGTGTGTTTTGTTTTCTTCTTGACTCTCTTAACCATCATAAATGTGTAAACACAAGTCCCATCAATCCATTTGCCATACCTTTATCCTTATTCATTTTACAGTGGAAGCTGGAGCTGATCACAGCTGACTTTGGCATAAGTAGCATGTAGCAGTCGCTAATTTCATTCAGTGCTCTTTGTCAAAAATCACACACAGATGGACCCAATTTGATGACATTTAAGCCAACAATTTCCTCTAAATTGCGAGTCAGGCTCAAACGTTTTAAAGCTTTAATCACCCACATCTAATGTTTTCTCACGGCTAAGAGCACATTAGCATTTTGCATTTGAGGGGATTTTTCCCTGACATGGCTAACGGGCATTTTGTCATTGCTCATATTTCTGTGTGTTGCCGCCATCTGACTAACCTCAAACTGTCTCTAGTCTGTCATTTTCTCCTCCGCTCTAATATGTCACCCTGTAATGAATGTAACGATCGTCTCTGAATCTGCTCTTAAAAAAAAGAATAACAAAAGGAAATATAATGCGCAACTGTGTTAATATAGGCTTGACTTTGCAATATATGCGCTCTCCAAATGTGTGTGATTGTGAGGGCATCTCTGGTTCATGGCCTCCCTTTTGATATGGAGTTCCATTGGGTCTAGGTCTAGGCACCTTTTGGTTGATTTGAATGTGTACTGAGATTAAAAAGTCCCCACACCCCACAGGTTTTTGTGTCACAAGATAGCCAAGAGCCCAACGGTAACTTTGACATAGCTGCAGGAATTTCTGCCAAGTACTGGCTGGCTTAGTACATGTAACAACAATCTCCTATCGTCTTCCTAAGTCTGTGCAATGTGGCAGAGTGGCAAGCCAAAACTCTCCTTCTTCTGACTTGATTAAAATAGAAAAATGTAACATCCACATGAACATGTTTTATGTCTTTGTACGTTTCTGTTTTGACCATCTTTATTACCGATTTGCCTTACTGTTTGTTGTATATGTTGAATTGCTCCATGTACAGCACTTTGTATGCAGCGATGGCTGTTTGAAAATGCTCTATAAATACAGTTGGGTTGAGTTGAGTTGAGTTGATATAAACGTGTAAATGTTAGTCAGGCAAAACGATCATATAACACACTGAAACACATCTGGACTACAATAAAAGAATGGACAAGTGACAGACGTGAACAATGCAGGAATGTTTGCTCTTTCTGTCTGGACTACAATAGAACAATGAATGTGTCACGAACGTCAAGGTTTTATGCCTTTCACCTTGTTTTAATCTACTGTTGTTTAAAAAACAAAAAAAAATCAAATAACATGCAGTAGCCTCTTCTTCTTCAGTCTGGCCTAAAATAGCAGAATGTGTGAGATGTGAAGAGCGTTAATTAACTGCCATCTCTGCACGTGTCGGAGTCTTGTAATTACTTGATGAAGTGCTTGCTGACTGGATTTTTGGACTTACTATAGCTCGACAAAAGCTCATTATCATCTGATAAAACCCAGCGTGACAAACTCAAGAGGCCACTTTAAAACACAGCGAGCGGAAAGTCCACACATGGCCTACAGTGGTCTACGGTAGAGACCCAATTAAGTGCGAAGAAGTTAGCGGTGTCATTATGTCTCGTTGTGTGTGCGCTTTCCACTGACAGCCAATAAACGGAAACTTTATTTTCAGAATTGAAGAACTGGCGGGGGGAAAAGTGTGAACATGTTGGCTGTGTGTAATAGGTGAGCTGAAAGAGCAAGAGGAGGGGGAAGTGTGTCAAAAGCAAAAGTGTGAAATTAATAATAGAGAAATAGAGACAGCTCCACTTTGCCCTTCTTGAGGCAAAGAACTATACTGTACTGTATTTACTAACATCACATCTAAATCGTTGGTTAACCTGAATTGACTGCGAGGCATATAATTTCTTGAAGCAGATGCTAATGCTAATAGCATGCACAGTGAGTGGTACCTTGACCCAAGCGACCTGTCAGGGTTTGGATTATTTTTGTATGAGCCAAAATTTAAGTCACAAGGAAGCTTAAGACACTTCACCGCTTGACTTAAGTGGGGAAAAAAATGGTGGAATTAAGGTACTGTAATGCACTCGTATGTGGGCAAGGAGAGCCACAGTTCGTGATTAACTTTCAGCTGTTTACTGAAAAGGACAAACTGTCAAATACACAAATACAAAATGAGAACATTAGGAATGATTCCAGCCAACGCCAGTGCCTGATTTCACTCACAAGGCCACGCCCCTTAACGGCACACCAACCCGCCACACCCACCACACAAATACTGTACTACAGTATGCACTGTAGTTACACTTTTTAAAACCTGTTTATTTCTTTACAATCTTTTTTTCTTTTAATTATCTGCACGGCTATTTGTTTTACTGTATTAAAAAGCAAAAAACCAAATTAGTCTTATTTTAGGGAGGAGTTGGAACGCATTAATGTCATTGCAATTTATTTCAATCGGGAAAACTGATTTGATATACAGTTGAATGCCACTCTTTCAAGGATAGAGACCAGGCTGCCCCTCAAATAGGGAAAATCGACGTATAACTGATGGCCATTAATATATTTATATCGATCCATTAAAATCATTTGGGAAAAATATATAAATATATATTTTTTTAATAAACATACGTCCTTACCCCCAAGAAAAACAAAAAACTGTCTTGCTAGCAAACTGCAATTTCTTTTAATCCTTCCTGTCCGCTCTCGCCATCGGCATTTTAAGAGTGTGAGGAGTTTTACTATATTTTTTTATTAGTTGTTGAACATGACACGGGAGTTACCGCCCCTTTACCCTTGGGTGACAACTCGGAAAAGTGAAGATGATACTTGACCGAGGTCAAACAATGTGACGAAATACAAATGACTGTGAGCATTTGTACTTCGTTCCATCCCACGACTACAATCTGACCAAGATCAAAGAAAACAAAATAACATAAAAAGTGGCGCCTACCATGATCAGCAGATCCCACATGCAGCAGCAGCAAGGCACCAAGGTAAATACACACTCGAACCTCCATCGTCATATCTGTTTTTCCTTTAAAATTCTATAATCCACGGTCACTCCGTCACTAGTGTACAGTAGTGCACTGCAGATTCTGCTACTGTGTATTGATGTGTTCGTGGCTGAAACAAGAGTCTCTCTCTCGCTCTCTCTCCCCCTCCTCGCTCTCGCTCCCTCTCTCTCTCCCTCGCTCTCTCGTTTACCAGAAACAGTGCCACGTGTTCCCGGTTCAAAAATAGCATGCTGACCTCACGTCTTTGACTGTCACGAAATGTCAGATGAGCATCAATGCAGTCGTGATAATCCATTAAAAACAAATAGTATACAGTGTTATGCTTTTCAACACGCCTCCTTTCGTTTGTGTCAAGTCACACAATGTTCATGATTCATTTTATAATGCCAACATTTGGCCACATGGTGACGCTATTTCCCCGTGTTTAAATAGATTTGACTGGTCTTCGTTGACTCGTTGTTTGATACGTATGCGCGCCGCCATGTTGAATGTGTCAGATCTGCCCGAAAATGAACGCAGTTTAATGGACTGGACTGAAGAGCTCCAAAGTACACAAAGTTAATGCCTTTCGTTCACCCCTTCACACACACCATATATATATTTGTGGCACCAAAAACAACATATGCCAAGTTTAATCAGTTTATTATAAATGCTTCGTCCCATATATTTTCAATACTGCCACCACTTTGACCGATTGGCCTCTGCCATGTGCCAAGTCCATCAGGACCAGAATAGACCGACTTCTTCCCACAATCCATAACTGCACAGAAATCACAATAACACCAACTAATTCCATATTACAACTACTTTTTTTTAAATTGAAAACATATGTGACTATATAACATGGGTGGCTTACTCCCATGTTAACATTACAGTTCGTTTTGTTTCATTTTTTAATCATTAATTATTATTATTATTATTATTATTATTATCCGTTCATGACACAAACTTGGAGTTACTCCCCAATTTCGTTGTATCTGCACCATTGCACTGTACATTTAGCCAAACAATATTGCGTTTGGACAACATTATCTTTAGAAGAAAATAAAATACCTGCATATAAAACTTCGCAGCGTTTACTGAGGAACTGCTGGTTTTGGTTCGTTCACAGGACGATTGACAGCCAGGGTTAGTTCAACATTTGAACGCAGCTAATATTGCCCAAACCGTGTTGCGTACAGGAACTACGTCACTTTATTGTCAATATATAATCATAATCGTTGCAGTTTTGGGTGACGCATATTGGAGTGATATTGTTATCTCAGGAGAAAATGGAAGATTTACAAATAAGGAACGGTCTGAAGGTCTTCAGCGGTGCGCGGTGTAGGCGGGTTGACATCCAGGGGATCCGACAACCCTGAACGCAGCATAGAGTTCCAAGGCGAGAGCAAAGCAGCGGCATCAAGCTGCCAGCCGGACCGTATCGTCGCTCTCCTCCGCCGGACACAAAGGTGTAGAAAAACTCGCTATGATTGGCATATTACCAATGGGTCAGGCGCGGGCTTCCACAAATTAATCGCTCGTATTGAGTTTACTGTTTGGTGACGGCGGGTGTCATATCGGGAGGCGCGCGTTGCTAAAGTTAGCCTCGATGCTAGCAGTGTTGAATGTTTCTTAATGGGTTTGCGTTAGCATCGGTTAGCTCGCCGCTGTCAAGTCGGGCGAGCAAACGTTAGCACGCCGGCGAGCACCATTAGCACCTTATTGTGATGCCAGCTCATCTAACTTGTCGTTGTAAATGTATGCGTTTTTCTGTGTGTTTGTTTTTTTAAAGAGGTCAGGGGACATTTGACAGCTCCGTGCCCCAGAGGGGGTTGCTATGATGGAGACACCGGGGAGGATAGCAAATACACAGGACGCCTTGGACTTCACCGTGGAGAACGTTGAAAAGGTGAGTCTATTGACTGATCGTCATGTTGTATTGTGCATATGCATAACACCTGACAAGACATGCGTATGAGTGCCAGCACGAGAATCTAACCTTGTAGTTTGCATCTTTACGCTGTGCCCCTTGACAAACAGCGCAAACAGATACGTCTCTAAAATGAACTTGGCCCACTGGAACAGAATATTTGTATGGTTAAATAGTGCAGCAACCTATCGTGGTAACTACCTCTACACGGTGCTACTTCTTGACAAGAAGCACAAATAGTTTAATATCTAGTAACATGACAAGGTTTCCCCAAAATGACAGGCAGTCAAAATGCTGTTGAGGGGGACATTTTTGGTCAAAGTTTTTGTGATTTTGCCTTGAGAAAAAATCTGGTCAAAACATGTCTTCAAATTCGTGTAAAACAACATAATTTAATTGTTCTCAACTAATCTCACCCCGTTTCGTCTGCTACTTGAGGAACCCCTTCTCTGACTGGCTGACACATTTACCAGTCAATAATAGTGCTCAATCTTATTATACTGAATATATATTATACTCTTAATATATCAATTCTGTGATGCTGCCTGACGTTAAGTCGAGTGAGTTGCACAGATCTTTAAATTTTAAAGCAACAATAATGCCTGTTCATCCACCATTTTGGACATTGATTTAGGGTGTTGAACTGTGTGTGTCGTGTTGTGTTGCTGCCATAAATCTGCCTGCTGGGTGGCCACAGACGCTACTGAAGGGATGGTTGGGGGAGGATGGAGACAGGAAGGTGTGTGTGTCCGTGTGTGTGAGAGAGGGCAGGGTAATGTGCTGAAATGGAGGGGTGTGGAAGACGGGGGGTGCAAAGTGGACCAGAGGGGGAGGGGCATACATGGAGGATGGCGATGTCATTAAAGGCACAATGATGATACTGCTATTGTACTCCTTCATTTTAACATAATTTAGGACCTTTCCTGTTATTTTTGCAATTCAGACAGCACCCAAAGTAACCACTGTATACACAACTAATGTGTCAGAGGGATTCATTAGGAACGTTTTTATGTTCAAGTGATGAACATACGGTGAAGGCACCTGATGTGGGTGGTATGAACTATATGAGCCACATGCCTGTTTGATGCTGAGAGTCCATAAAATGACCGTTTTTACAGAATCCTGACCCGTGAAGGTGAGATATTATGGCAACTGTAAAGTGTTCTCCCACTACATAGCGTTTGAGTTATTATGGGTTTGAATTATTGCTGCGGCTAGCGAAAATCCGCAAGTAGGTGTCATCCCTGAAAATGGTTTGTAATCACTGAGAGATACAATATGGTGCCGGTGAAGCACTACTTTTGTCTAAATGAAAGTCCTCGTTATCCTTCAACGCATGACACTTCCTTGGAACCAAGATACCTTGAGGTGCTGGCAAAATCGAAATAAAGCTCCTCAACTTAATTCAACATATTTTCTTCATATCAATTTGTCACAAGATGGAGCCAAGATGCTGACAAAGCACTATTTTTGTCCCATGGACACACTTCAACTCTGTTAATGATGCTAAAAATCGTCCCTTGGCATCAAGATGCCACAAGATTGAGGCAAAGCTCGCCTCAACTCACTTCAACGTAGCTCATGGTATAAAGATGCCACAGAAAGTCACCGATGGTGGTTACACTAATGTGTGAGGTTTCACTGTGTACTTTCGGTGGGAAAAGAGAGCCACATTCGTGTTGCTGCTGTACTGTGATTATGTATCGCATTGATGGTTTCTATAATTGTGATCTATTAAGAGGTGCTTTAATTCGGGTAAGCCTCCACCGAAGGTCCTGCTTCCAAAAACCACAGCCCAACACTGAATGATGGATATTCAAACTCACTGAGTGAGTGTAGTGTGTCCCATTGTGATGGCGGGTTTGTGTGTGTGTTGTTGGATTTTTTTTTTGGGGGGGGGGGTTGTATACATGGCGATGGAGATGATGCCTCCTGGCTCAGCAGCCACACTTTTGTTCTTTCTTCGGTCGGACAGACAACGTTACACATTGTCCACACTCGCCAGCCACACAATGATGCAGCCTCTTAAAGCGAAAGACGAGGGCATCGCGCCACTTTGTTGTTAGCATGAGCATTTGGAGTCCACGCGCAGCAGAATCTCTGTCATCATGACTTGTTATGAAGCTAATTCCTTCATTTTTTTTTTTGCTGTGGGCTGGACTGAAAACATCTGACGTTAACATCAAAAGTTGTTTTTTGTCTTTGGTTTTCTGTTATTATTAATCATTTCTCTGCCTCTAATATTCAATTTCAACAATGCAGTTGTATGAAAAGATGTGAAAATATTGGGCTCTTATTACATTGCCAGTGAAAGCAGGCATTATTTTTATTTGATTGCTCGTCATTGATCGTTCGCGGCTGCCTCTTCGTGTTAGCTTGAGTCAGTTGGCACAGTTTAGTGCGGCTTTGGAACAAATAATTTTAGAGCAGATGGCGAGGCTGTGACCGATGGGACATTTTCTCACTCACGTCACTCCTCCGCCTCTTACGGCCGGTCTGTCGACAGCCCACTGTACTCAGGTGCAGCCAGGTGGCACAGGCGTTTTTTCCTCTTATCTGTAGCTAGATAGTGGTCAAAGTGAGGCGTAGCTCAGAGAATTAACGTCAAAATGCACTCAGGCTCACATTGCGTATGTCACATGGCCGAACACGGAAAACAGGTGAGCCCAAGGAGTCTTTGATGGCCATTACAGTTGACAGCAGAGGGTGGTGGAATGTAAAAATGCCTGCACACCTGCCCATCTAACTGTTCTTCACTTCTACGCAAATGTTCTTTGCCCGTCGTAATATCAATTAGGATGGGTGAAGATCCAGTGCCACTTTGAAGCAACAGCCAGACTAATAGAAACACTGCCAAGCCCCCCAGATGTGGTGCCCCTGCTACTACTGTATGTAAAAACTGGACTTTTCTATCTCACAATTAGTGCTGACTATAGTCAGAACTGTGGCCCTGGTCGTCATGGTAATGAAGTCCAGGTTCACCATTGGCCCAGAAGTATGTGAGACGGGGTATTTACAGTAGCTTGCTCAATTCTACCCTAAAAGCACCACCAAAAAAAAGTAACTTTTTGATCCTTGGCGTATTTTGAGGAAAGCATGTTGGGACTTGTTTATAAGACACCTGGGAACTCTTTTATGCACAATAAGTCTCCTTTAAATCTTGGAATGCGAGGTCTTAAGGTTTGGGAAATAAAGTGAGGCCTGTGAGCTGCACTAATGATCCCCTTGTACCGTGTTACTGCGTTTAACTCTAATAGCGCAATTAGCTGAATGGGAAGTCGAGCGGTGCTGACTCGCGAGAGCATCCTAATGCATATTTGTTTGTTCCAGTGAGGGAAGATTGCCAGAGCTGGTTTACACTTCATTTATCTCCTTTATTCTGCTTTTATATACAGCAAAAAAGAAAGCATGGCAGCATGACCAAAATTGGAAATGAAGTGAATGGAGAATGAGATACTACTGAATATTTGTTACCGCTTCAACTACATTCAAGCAGATCCAGTATGAATGTAAATATGAAAGCTCTCGCCGGCACGATTATTGCCCAGCCACACCTTTCAGTTGCCTTAGTATTGTGGCTGATGGATGGTTCCCTGTTGTAAAAACCACGATTTGATTGCAAATTTGTGCCTGTGTGCGTTCCTAAGCCATCATTCATCTCGACTGAGTTCTCTCACCCTCCTTGCTGCTCAGTACCACTCAGCAGCTGTACTTCAGAGCGCCGTTCTTTTTTTTTAGGTCACCGCTTTTGCTAATAGCGTAAAAAGTGTCCTGGGGCTTTTTTTGGGGTGGTGGTGGGGGTGGGGGGGGTGATATTAAACAATGTTGCTGTCGTATTATACTTTTATGCCAAGTGGACCTGGAGTCTAAGGCAAAATAAAAAGCACTTTCATGCAGTAAAATGGCCAGGAAGTGACACTGACGCACACGACATTCCGGAGCGATTACATCTTCTCTTTATTCTGGCATTTCGCAAATAGGAATAATTTTGGTAATCGTGGTTGACCTAAAACAGGAAAAGTTTGGTTTGATTTCATGTTAGACCGAGAAATAAAACCCCACATGCAAACTTCTGATTTCAACTGTAAACACTTCTGAGTGATTGTATGGAATATTAATTTGATGGAGTTGTATTCTCCTCTGTGTGTCTTTTCTGGCAGGCACTCCATCAACTGTACTATGATCCCAATATCGACAACAAGAATCTAGCTCAAAAGTGGCTTATGCAAGCCCAGGTGTCTCCTCAGGCCTGGCAGTTTTGCTGGGCTCTGCTCAGCCCAGACAAGGTAGAAAAATCACACGCTGTCACATATGCGGTCATAAAATTGAACAGTGTTCATCATGTCACTCCACAGGTGCCGGAGATCCAGTATTTCGGCGCCAGCGCGCTCCACACCAAAATCTCCCGCTACTGGTCGGACATCCCTAGCGACCAGTATGAGTCGCTGAAAAGCCAGCTGTTTTCGCAGATCGCCTGCTTCTCCTCAGGCGCCAAGATGGTGCTCACGCGGCTGTGCGTGGCGTTGGCGTCGCTGGCGCTCAACACCATGCCCGAGGCTTGGCCCGGCGCCGTGGCCGAGATGGTGCGGGTGTTCCAGGAGGAGGGCGGAGGCATTGACGGGCGGGCGCGTTGCCTGGCACTGCTGGAGCTCCTCACGGTCCTTCCAGAGGAGTTCCAGACCAGCCGGTTGCCGCAGTATAGAAAGGGACAGGTATGTCGGTGTGGTTGACTTCCATTCATCCATTTTCAATTGTGCTTGTCCACATGAGGGTTAATAGGGGGAGCTGGAGCCGACATCATAGACTGGTTGCCAGTCACAGGCAGGGCACATAAAGACAAATAAGCATTCACATCCAGATTCTGTGGACAGTTCACTGTACAGTCTTCAGTGGACCTAAGTTGACTTTTGTCAGGAGAAGTGAAAATCACATTGAACTGGTCACAGCCCACATGTTGGGTTAATAGGGGGAGCTGGAGCCGACATCATAGACAGGCAGGGCACATAAAGACAAATAAGCATTCATATCCAGATTCTGTGGACAGCTCACTGTACAGTCTTCAGTGGACATAAGTTGACTTTTGTCATGAGAAGTGAAAATCACATTGAACTGGTCATAGCCCACATGTCGACAAACAAAGCAACATTTCCTGCAATGGAAAATTCACAGTCTTCAATATACTTAAGTTGGTTTTTGAGTTTAACGTTTTTGCTTTTATTGTAATGTTTGCATTTCTTCTGATTATTTAACTCGGACCCCAGAAAGAATAGCAGACACTGCGGTGGAAGCTAAAGGGGACAATAAACAACAAAGTAATATAATAAACGAATCGTCAACCCCTACTGTGGATGTATATTTTTCTAGACAAAGAACTTTGGGGAGGTTCAACTTTGGAAGTTCAACTAAATAGAAAAGATGTTAGTACTACAATATAACAAATCCTAATTATTATTCTTCCCATCAGGTCCGGGGTGCCCTAGGCCGGGAGTGGGGCTCCGTGTGCCCGCTGCTGCAGCAACTGTTGCGCCGGACGGACAGCCCCGGCGCAGTGAAGGCCCGCGTGCTGCGCTGCCTGTCGTCCTGGGTGCTGCTGGATGTGCCGCTCAGCGAGAGCGAAGGCCTGGTGCACGACTGCTTTGTTGCCCTGTCCGACCCCGAGCTCTTCGACACCGCTGTGGAGGCGCTGGTCAATGCCATCTCACAGCCAGACTCCCAAAGGTGCGTGCCAATGTCTGGGCAAAGCCGAATGAGAAGTCGGGTACAAGGTGGCACGTATATTGTATATTGTGCATCACATACTGGCATGATAAAACACCTTTGGATGTGTATGTGGTGTTGAAGCAAAGGACTTGCGAGCTCCGGCGTTAACCAGCTCTGACCCTGTCAGCGTCATACTTCACAGGCAAGTAAAAAAATGTCCTATGACATCATGAGCGAGCTAAAAAGATGAAGTAGCCCTAAGATGGTTGGTCAACTGTCACGCATGGACTCCAAGAGAGTTTTAATTCGCAACGCTTACATTGCATGAACAACGAATGAAGGTTGATGTGAGTGCATCCACAATACCGCTTTGGAGTAACGTCTTCCATCAATAAGCATTTATGGTGCGCTGCTGGAGGAGCACGAATACTCATTTTTATATTCCACTACATTCCAATGTACAGTCCGTGGAAATTTGTTTTACTGCCAGATATTTTGAATGTTTTTTCCCCCCTCTTGGAAGTTGTGTTTTATTTCGTTTTAATCTTTAACCAGTTAGTTTTTAATTTTATAGTTTGTCAATTTGTTTTGTTTTTGAAATAGGTATAAAAAAAATCCAATATTATTGACAGACTGATATGAAGCACGTACATCGTGATTCGCCCCCTTCTTCTAAGCACATCATGTTTAAAAAAGAATTTGATTTCATCTTTCTGGGCCATACTTCCCATGATATAGCCAATTTAAGGCATGCTTTTCTCAGCAATGTTGTTCAAACTCAACATTTTACAATGTAGATTCCACTGTCAAGAGGCTGAAACTGCCCATGGGAATGATGGAAAAATTTGCCTTGGAGAACTGTGAGCGTTTTAACTCCATTAGGAGCAGCAGACAGGATGGGTGGGCGCTGGCTGGGCATAAAGGAGGAAGGAATGTGATGCAGGGGCATGTTGACAGCTAAAAGGAGGGAGGAGAGACGAGGGGGTGGAAGGAGAGCGCGGCACATCTTGGTTGGCTGGCGTTGCTATGGTTACAGTGCCGGGGCGAGATGTCATCGCGACCGGTCGATTCAGATGTGGCAAGCGCTCGTTACCCCTTCCCTCCAAAAGCAGGAAAGCGAGCGCGATGATGGAGGTGAGCGGAAAGGATGGTGGTTCTTACCTCTGCTTCACAGAATGAGCAGGATGTAGACGCTGACCTGTCACTTTTAATGTGATGAGTAATGTACTAGCTCTCGTTGCAAGCGTGCCTCAAGCTATTTTTACATCCACCATAAATCTATAGATTGATGTTTATTCTCTCGTCTATGTCCTCTTCCCGCACTCCCTGCCTCGGGATCTCTCCCTCTGTTTAAACTCATCACAATCAACTCATAGAGGGCACACGATTGGTCCAGCCGCATCCTGTTGCCAGGCAACCCTTTTCCCCCTGTCTCTGAGGTAATTGCGCAGGGGATCGCAACAGGGAGTAGTCGTGAAGTGTATAATTGAAGGGGAGCAAGGAGAGCACAATAGGACCCTCCGACCCCACCTAATGCTTCTTCTCAAAGTGGAAGTCAACACAAAAAAAAATATTTTTAATAATAGATTCTATGGAGCCCCACTAATCTAAACACGGCATTCTCATTAATATTGCATTTGAGGAATATGAATTAAGCAGTAAAATCCCCCGTTTTTTTTTCCATCTCCGGGGTGCGGCCATTTTTTTGATAGGACTTTTGACAGGACAGTTGGCCAAGCTTACATGGCCACCATATATTCCTTTGATGGGAAAGTCTCCCTTCCCAGCATGGTCGCCATGTAGGCGCGTATGTGAGCCTGCTGCAATCTACTGGAAGTCTGTGACAAGAGCGGCAAACCCGGAAACACATGGATCGGTCTATCGATTGCGCCACAGCGGCGTTGTCTCGGTTTAACTGCGAGCAATTCTGGAACTTACAGATTTTGAAAGCTGCTGTATAAAGTGTTGTTTTGAGGCGACTAAATACTATATTCTGTCTGAGAAATTCGCAGTCCGTAAGTCCTGTGTCTGTTGAGCCAAGGTTTCTACTGTATATCAAATCAAATGTTCCCAATATAAACGGATTGAAACCCCCCCCCCCTAAAAAAAAAAGAAAGAAAGAAAGAAAAGGCATGTGTCTTTATTGGACATGACCCACAACTTCACAGCCAGCGCTGGTTAAAAATGAATGCGCCGTTAAGTGCTACTCGCAGAGTTGCTCGTTTAGATTTAAGTGCAATCAGTCCGCCGGCAAGACACACAAGCAGGTAAAATGATGTCCGTGTGTGTGTGTGTGTGTGTGTGTGTGTGTGTGTGTGTGTGTGTGTGTGACCATTTTTAATATTTATTTTGTGGGGTTTTCGCAAATCCACTTCGTCTGTGACATTTCGGACACACACACACACACTCTTGATCTTTAAATGTCACGCTATCGCATGATCGCATTAAAGATGACATTGTCTCATAATGTCGTGTTAGCCAATCCGAATGAGTGAGCTGTGTGTGAATGTGTTTTAGTGGAGTGAGGAAGATCTAGACGAAAAGTAAGATAATATACTGGCGCATAGCAGTTTTTCCTCTGAGTAATAGGTTTGATTTTAGTCTTGTGTAGGTGTTAACTCGTGGGTGTGTTGAATCAGGTGGAAAAAAATAACTCTTGACACCAAGGAGGGACTAGTTTCCATTTTCACAGATCAAAAAAAAAAAATGCCAGTTTCACCAATCGACCAAATAGAACAGGAAATCTGCAATTTTGTTTTAAAATGGTTCGTTGGCAATAGGAAAAAAAAATGCTCCCAAAAATCAATTTCACCAATCGGCACAAAATTGATTGCACCTTTTTATCATAACAGAATGCACAAAAAAGTCTCAAGGGCCCGTTAGTTAATGGTTATTTTTGGCGAATTCCAGGGCTTGTACTCTGATGAACTTGTAGAGAATTAACAAAGGTGTGCTTTGACTGCAAGCAGGTATCCTAGACAAGTTGCTAACTCTATTGTTTGTATTTGCTGGTGTGTGTCGTACAGGTACGTGAACACGTTGCTGAAGCTAGTCCCTCCAGTGCTGGCTCTCCAGGACCAGCTCAGAGAGGCCGTCCAGAGCGGCGACATGGAGACTTGTCACGGCATTTGCCGCGTTGCTGTTACGTTGGGAGAGAACCACTCCAGGTTGGTTTGGTATTTGTCTCTGAACAAGATATATACACTTGGACTTAAACCGCTCAGAAATTGTCATTGTCTAAATTAGCTTTGAATGAGGCCAAAAGAATCCCTTCAGTCAAACTGACAAATTGGCAAATAATTTTTACCTAAACAGTGCACCAACCATATGACAATGTACAGATTCCAACATGTAAGAATTCCAGTAATAGCCAACAAAATTTAAAAAAGCACCTTGCAAGCACCATCCTGTTTTCTAATCTGCATCCGGCAGGTGTTGTTGGCATGGTTTTGCTTCAGTTTCATTTACTTTAATCATACAGTGGTTTATTACCGGTAGTTGATATTGAATGATGGTGCTAGTTTGCTAGCATTCATGCTAACTACACTACAATGGAGCAAATAAATAATGCAAATGTGAAGAAGTGGAGATACCCTCTGCTGACCATGGGGGAAAACTTACATTTTTAAATTTGAGATGTGGAACGACCATTTACTGCTGACAACTGAAAGTTTATACAAAAAAAAAAAAAGGTTATACTACAACTTGCGTAGTTTGAAGACACCAAAATATTGTTGTTGTGTTTCAAAAATAAAAATGACAAGAGCTGATGTCAGTAAAAAAAAATTCAGTATAAACAAAAAAGAAATAGAAAACAAAACATTTTAAAATGCAGACTATGAGCTAACTGGAAGGAGAGTCAAATCAGCAAGGCCTGAAGTTTAAATCATGTATTTTTCGTCAAATACATATCAGCTGCATCCATCATTCTTCCACTTTCTCTCGTTTTAGGATTCTGCTGGAGCAGGTGGATCACTGGCAGAGCTTCCTTGCTTTAGTCAACATGATCATGTTTTGCACAGGCATCCCCGGCCACTACCCAGTTAACGAGACCACCAGCTCGCTCACACTGACCTTCTGGTACACGCTACAAGTAAGGCCTCACGTGGACTGTCTGCTATTACTGTATATGTCACACTTCTTAAGATTGTGTTTTATTGTCTTCCAGGATGAAATCATGTCATTTGAGACAAACAAGCAAGCAGTGTACCTGCAAGTGTACAGGCCAGTGTATTTCCAGCTTGTGGACGTTTTGCTCCACAAAGCCCAGTTCCCTTCGGACCAAGAGTACGCATCATGGACCTCGGATGAAAAAGAGCAGTTCCGTATCTACAGGTCTGTGGCTTTGTTGGGCACTTGGAACTTTTTTTTTTCTTTTTTAATTGAAAGAGACTTAATATAGAGTGTATCTCCTTCAGGGTGGACATCTCTGACACGCTCATGTATGTCTACGAGATGCTGGGTGCTGAGCTGCTGAGTAATCTCTATGACAAACTGGGTCGACTCTTGACAAATACAGAGCAGCCCACGTCGTGGCAGGTGGGTGGGATGCTGTGTTGCCGAGATGACGTTTCGAAAAATGTTTCACTGTAGATTTCGTCATCGTGCGGTGGAGCACAAACCCCAAACTCGAACACAAATCGTTTCTTCATCCCTTTTCGCTTGTGGGGGCCTGCAGTCATGATGTAGACCCAATTTTGTGTCTTTGGGTGGAAGGTAGCACATTTTTTTCTTGACACAATTTTCATGTTGTGGCGTGGCATTTTCAGTTGTGCGGGCAGCACTTCATACTCTACAATTCATCCAATGCAATGGACCTGTTACCCCCACTGCATCGAAAATTTCACCGAGCAATCAATTAAGTATCAGAAGCATTTGTAGAAGAATTTGACAACATCTTGACTTGGTTGTTTAATTTTATGCTTGATGCGTGTGTAGGCATTCCAGTGATCCGTATAAAGTACATATGATTTAAAGTTAAAAAAAAAAAAATGAGTAGCTTATTCTGCTGTCACTGTTAAAAATACACAAACACAGTGATTATTCCTCCTCCAGCACACAGAGGCTTTGCTGTACGGTTTCCAGTCCATTGCGGAGACGATAGACGTCAATTACTCTGACGTCATTCCGGGCCTCATAGGCCTCATCCCCAGAATCAGCATCAACAACGTTCAGCTGGCTGACACAGTGATGTTCACTATTGGTGAGACTTTTACCATCACGTTCCTCAAAGACAATTTTGCTTCTCTTCTGTTAAGGTGTCATGAGCAGGCTGGACAGTTAAATTTTTAAATATGAGTCATGGTGAGGAAAAATTGGACGGGGGAGAAAAAGGCTCCTATTCGTCCCTTTCTCGGTATGCATGTACCCTGCTTTACTGTAAATCCATCTATTAGGTGCTCTGGCTGAGTGGTTGGCAGACCACCCGGTGATGCTGAGTAGCGTCCTGCCCCTGGTCCTACAGGCTCTGGGTAACCCGGACCTTTCCATCTCATCCGTTTCTACACTAAAGAAGATCTGCCGCGAGTGCAAAAGTGACCTGCCGCCTTATGCCACCAACATAGTAGCCGTATCTCAGGTACTTTTGTTTTATTTGTTTTATCCGTCATGGTTCATTGTGCGTGTAGTAACTTTTCTCTCTCTCTCTCTTTCTTTTTTTTTTTTAAACACAGGAGGTTCTAATAAAGCAGATCCACAAGGTCAGTGTATGGTCTCGCTCTTTTTAATTCAATTCATTCAGTTCAATTCAATTCATGGTTCGTTGCAGATATGCCATGAATTATGCCACATATTTTAACATCTGACACATCAAAAAAAAAAAAATCCACAAAAAGTAAATATATAGGTCAATTTTGTACCTTCTGCATCAAAAGGAAAAGTATATAATTTTTCTGCCCGCTATGATACGTTACTGATATTGGCAGATAAAGTTTCAAATTATTTGCACACTCTTGTTCCACAAACAAACCAAGTGAAATTGGATAATTTCCTTGTCACACTTGAGGATCTCCAGCTCTAGTGTGCCCGAATGCATTGTTTGGGGCTCAGTGAATTAAGACTTAATAATTATTATAAATGACTTTGTAAAGTAGCATAATGTAAGAACCACTTCTGCCAGACCTCTTCTATCAATATAACATTTTAAAAAGGGGTGTAATTTGGGCAAGGAACTTTCAAATATGTTTTGTATGTCACAGACCAAAAAAATAAAATAAATAGGAAAACAAAAATTAAATTAGAATTGGGCACTGAGACCTGCAGGCCAGCCGGTGTTACCAAAATATGCTTGAAAGCTGAAAGATCATTTTTGTGTTCTTCTTTTTCACAGATCTGATTTGCTGGTGTGGTTGTCTGACCATATTTTATGCTGATTTAAAACTGTGCTTTTTTTTTTTTTTAAACTCATGTAGTCCTTTGTTTTTCTAGACGAGTCAGTGCATGTGGCTGATGCAGGCATTGGGCTTCCTCCTTTCTGCGCTACCCGTGGAGGACATTCTGAGGAATCTTCACTCTCTAATCACGCCTTACATTCAGCAACTGGAGAAGCTGGCGGAGGAGACGGTGCGTGGACCAAAACCCCTGCGCGCACATTTACACACACACACACACACACACACACACACACACACGTATGTATGTGTGTATGTATGTATGTAAAAAGCCGGCAATTGAGCAGCCCATTGTTGCAATGCCCAAGCTCCACGACAAAACAAGGCCATTTTTAATACCCGCTTTGAAGTAGTCTGTATTTGGAGACCTGTGCGGCACACAGGAGACGTTTTCCTTCTACTGATTAACAACCACGTAACAGAGTTTCCGCCGATGGTTGCGGGGCGCCACCAGACGTGAGCCAAGATGAATCTTTTCCTTCATCTTTGTTCCCGGCCTACACGCAGAGTAACACACTACCTCATCGATCCTCGCTGCCTCCCAAGCGTTGTTTACTGTCTCGCATTTGCTTCGTCAGCATGACATCAGACTGGCAAATCGCCTCGTACGCCCGTCGCTAGACAAATAGTGGCTCCTAGCGGGCAGACCATCAACCCCTCAGAGTCTGCGTTGAATATTAAAATAAAGCATGGCCATTTATACGACGTCACATCACCATGGAAACAGCAGCAACCAACATTCTGAATGTAAGTCATTAAGTGAATGAGATCTGGCTGGACATGCATTCCTGAAGAAATAGCCTGCAAAACAACTGATCTTATTGCATTATACTCATGAACAGGTGCTGCTAATATGACGTACATACAGAATGTTCACCGCTTAGCTGTTGCTGTGCTCACGTGGGTTCATTAAGATGAATGCAAGTCATGCCAAATAATCAAATTAAGCAGGGACTCCTTCGTCATGAACCGGACGGGTTTATGAACTCAACTGCAGAGATGTATTTTGGGGTAAAGAAGTTATTTGTATGCATTACATTTTTGTAATGGTTGTGAAAATGCAATCGGAATTTGTTTTTTGGAATTTTCTTCATCGCGTGTGTATCGCGATGACAATGTATGTATTTTTGGAGTATGCAACATGACCCCCCCGAAACAGTGGCAAATTGTGTAAATTCAAAATCCAAATTCTCAAAGGATTGCTCACAACCAGAAATAGTCAACTGACAAAAGATTTACTTAGTAGTTTTATTTTACGCTTGTTAGTGGGCATGCACTCCAGACAACCAACTACTGGTGTTTGTATACAAACCATTAAAATGTCAATTTTCATTGATACCGTTGGTCCAATTTAAGATGCTCCACTCCAGTGTACATTGCACGATTGATTTCTTTTGCTGGTTTTATTGTTTCTTCACTTTCTCGTTTCAGCCTAATCCGTCCAATAAATTAGCCATCATCCACATCTTGGGGCTGCTGTCCAACTTGTTCACCACGCTTGACATCAGCAAACAGGATGAAGAATCGGAGGACGGATCGGCTGCGCCTGTCAAAACGGCCCCTCCCCCACCGGGACCCAACCCGGTCAGTGCTTCCCCCACCACCATTCCCTGCCCGCGTTACGTGTAATATGAGTGAGAAAAATGAGTGTCGTATTGAGTGCGGACATGTGGTGGTGATGTACTTCCACAGCTGGAGGAAAACCGTAGCCTCTTTTCACATACGGTGAACTCCCCAAATTGTCACTTAAGAGACTGGAGGATATGAAGCAAATAAAATAACATGAAAAATTCACACATTAGATATTTTGAGCTGCAAATGAACATTTAATAATAAAAAAAAGAAAAAAGAAAAAAAAAAGATTATCTCGCAGCTGCTGAAATTTGTAGTCTTGTTTAAAATGGGAAAAATTGCCCAAAAGAAGATCAAATTTAAACCAGAAAATGTCAGAAAACCAGCTCCCATATTTTGGTATTATTTTTTTTCCGTTTTTGTTTCTGACACCGAAAAGATTGCGGTACTTTTGTGTGCCAACAGGTGGTGGTTGTCCTGCAGCAAGTGTTTGCCCTCATCCAGACCGTACTGGGCAAGTGGCTGAACGACTCGCAGGTGGTCGAGGTGCGTCACCTACGCCGTCCTCCCCCCCCCACGCTGGAGTTTGGTGACATTGTTTCCACTTATGTCGGCTCACAAGTGGGTTGCATGGATTCCACGTGTGCTCCTCAGGCGGTGTGCGCCATCTTTGAGAAGTCGGTCAAGACGCTGCTGCACAACTTTGCCCCCATGGTTTCGCAGCTGAGCCAAATGCTGGGACAGATGTACAGCACCATCCCCCAAGCCTCGGCCCTCGACCTCACACGACAGGTAGGCTTCTGTTTTCTGTGCTCCTGGTTTTCTTGATGGTCTTGGTTGACTTGAAAACCCTACTTTGAAACTTCAACTTAAAAGCA
This sequence comes from Hippocampus comes, assembly GCF_001891065.2. NCBI lineage: Eukaryota > Metazoa > Chordata > Actinopteri > Syngnathiformes > Syngnathidae > Hippocampus > Hippocampus comes. The sequence goes on along the minus strand of NW_017806175.1, from coordinate 4,434,184 downwards.
TGACTTGAAATCTGAAACTTTATTTTAAAAAATAATAATTTGAGATCCTGACTTGGAAAACCAGCTTGGAAACCTTAAACCTGACTTGAAACCCTATTTTAAAATTGTAATCCTGACCTGAATCGCTACCATATTACCTTAAGCTTGACTTGAAAACCCTACTTTGAAGACTTAACGTCTTTCCTCACCGTGCCTTGAAACCCTGACTCAAAACATAAATTTGAAATCCTAACCCCCGCTGTATTTTAAAACCCTGACTTGAAAACCTAATTTGAAACCCTAACACTATTGAAACCCTAACTCTGACGTCAAACCCTTTGACCTTTCAGTCCCCACACTTTACACCCCTAAAACACACGCGCGCGCGCACACACACACACACAAAAACACCTTTGACTTGTTTTCTTATGTTGTTCTTTGACGATGAGGCAGTACATGGGTTGCCACGGCAACACTGCCAAGGAGTCTAGCACGTGTGTTCGTTTCTAAAAATAGCCCAATGACTTTGACTACAGTCTTTAAAGATTCTCAACACAGGTTCATGGGAGGTCTGAATGCGTTGCTTTTTTTTTTTTTTTTCTCTCTCAGCTGGTCCACATCTTCGCCAGCCAGACGGAGCATTTCCCTCCCATCAAGGCTCTGTTTGAGCTTGTTACCTCTGTAACGCTGTCCATCTTCCAGCAAGGTAGGACTTGGTAACACTGTAAAATGCACCCCCGGCGGTAGATCTTTGAATGTGTTTGTTGCCTTCCGTTTCACACGGTCCAAAAGTAGCAAACAAAACAACAACAAAACTTAGCGGAACTGCATTTTGCCTATTTTGTGTAAGTCACGCTTTCTGACAATACTGATGTGACTGCATTTTGAAAGCTAAGCCGACTCGGGACATGGAAAAACATCACTGTTCAAATGTTTCATACTTGGATGTTCTGTGTCAAGTTGTTGAAATATTCAGCACATTCGCCAGAAATGACACTTGCTACGCTCGCACAAGATAATGAGCCAACGCATCAGCTATAGTGGAAAATTCTGCCTTCATGAAGCTTTTGATAGACTCAGTTTTTCATGATAGGCGCTCACTAAACCATATCATTTAAAATTTGAACTTCATTTTTTCGTTGGATTTCTTTTTTTGCGAAAATAAATTTATTTGAGGAAAAAAGTTACATTTTTAAGTTTGATTGATCTTTTTTCTTTTTAAGTTGTGAACTTTCAACCACGTTGTATATTTATTTACATATGACAACTCTAAAATCATTAACAGAAAAGTGGAATTATTTTGGGTAAAAAAAACATTTAAAAAAATCTCAACAAGGGAAAAAAAAATCATACAAGAGTAAATTGCATTTGGGTGGATTTTTCTTTTCCCTTCTCAGGAAAATAGATTGTAAAATACTTTTTAGGCACAAATAAAAAATCCACCCTCCCCCCCCTCCCAAGTATCGATTCCTGCCTATTGGTTTCCCTCATGAGGACAATCATGATTTAAAATGGTTAGAGGGTTAAATAAATATATTCAGAGTAACGATTAAATTAATGCAATAATTATTCAAGGAGTGTTGATGAGCAATGAAATCGCTAACATTCAAATCAAATGTTACTTAATTTTTTTTTTTTAATCTTTGTAAATGCTGATACAAATGATTTAATTAGTGTGAACGTGTACCCAATGTGATGTCAAATGTATTATTCCAGTGTAGCCCGGAAATGCATTTTTGGGAATTGGGCATTCAGGCCAGACATTGAACATGGAGGGGAAAAAAAAAACAACCCACATTGTCGTCTGCCTCTCCTGCTTCCTTTTATGTTGCCTCCTTCCTCCGACCCCCCCACTTCCACCACTGTTTCCTGCCTCTCTGCTTTTGATTGCATCCGTAATGGCTGCCTCACTCCCTTGAATCTTGTCCTTTCCAAGCAGGTGCTTTCTTCAGTAAGATGCGATACTGTATGTTCACAACACGGAGAGCGCTCGCTTATTCACATGGCTGGCATGTTAACGTAGCATACGGCACTACTAGAGCTGCGTGGGGGGCCCTCTGAATAAGCTCTGTGTTCCTTATGTTTGTGTGTGCGTGTGTGTGTGCATGTGTGTGTGTGTGTGTGTGCGTGTGTGTGAGTGTGAGTGTATAAGTGCAAAAGTGTGCGAGTGAGTGCGTGCTTGCACAAGTGTGTGAATGTGAGTGCGTGCAAGTTAATGAGTGTGTAAGTATGCGTAAGCGTGCGTGTTAACGACTGATTGTGCGTGTGAGAGTAAGCGTGCGTATGTGCGTGCACATGTTTGTGTGTGTCTCTGAATGTCGAGCTGCAGGGGAGTCTTGGTTTGGTTTGAGCCGAAAACGTGTTTGGAGTGTGGGAAAAAGCTGGGCGCTCACTACAGACGTTGGTCGTGGCAACATCAATTGTGACCCATCAGTGTCAGGCCATTGGACGGCTTGTTCGCTGAAAGCGTATCTTCAAATGTCCCATCATTGTTTTTGTTTTGATATATTTGTAATTGGTACTCTCATTTGAAAAGAGATGTCGCGTGGTCTGTGTCCAGCAGTATGAGGGAGGCGGGGCTATCTGAACCTTAGCCGACCGATGATTTCACACTGAGGGTTCATCTTTGGAGCAAAGGGGGATCTGGCGAGCGGGCTTCCAACGGACCCTTCACGTCGACGCCTTCTCGCTGAAACACAAGCTTAATTTATTCCGAGATCCTCGGATGGTACATCTCGAATGTGTCCGCCTGTGCGAAACATTTCAAGCTACAAACAGGCTCACGGAACCAGATACAATGTCAGTTTGTAGCTTGGGGTTCCATTGTACCTGCGCTGTTAAGGGGGCGTCAAAATTTGGGGGTCGAATTAACACTCTCCTGACCTGTACTTTAGCAACAAAAAAGAAGAAAAACTGAAAAAAAAAATCATTCTTCAGCGACATTATCCTCATCACTGTGTTTACGATGAGGACGCTTTATGACAATATTAACTCACTGACATTCCCTATTGGTAATTATACAGATCAGCAATATGGGCAAAAGTTAAAAAAAAAAAAAAACATCTTGGCTTGACAGAAAATGTATCAAGGCCTTCATGGACTACCTCCAAAGTCAGATTATTGCCGGGTAAAGTTTGCGCTCATGATCTGTCTGGTGTTTCAAGGTGAGGAGGTAAGCCAACGGCAAATTGGTCCCCCTTTCCTCCAAAGCGTCACAGTAACAGAGGTGCCTCCTGGGTTCCCACTCCAAAGCCACTTTTCTTTCTTAGGTTTCTTCTGTTTCTCTCTTTGTTACTTCTTTCTTTGTTATTGTCAAAAAACAGACCCCATGTCTTTCGTCTCCTGCCTCTTCTTTTCTTTCCTTCTCCCTCCAAGAGTCCGCCAGCGCTCACACGCCACCTCCAACCCCTCCCAAAATGCCTCCTCCCCCCTCCCCCTCCCTACCTTCCCCCTCTTTGTTCCTTACTCACATGTGAATTATTTCAATGAACTACTTTTGAGTTCTCTTTTGAGTTCCACATGACTGTTGAATTGGTTCCGTTGCTGTTTGTATATTATTCTTATTCTCTTTTGATTTCTTAAGTTTCATCTTTATTATATTTTAGGACCCAGGGATCATCCTGATATTGTTGATTCATTTATGCAACTCCAAGCTCAGGTGTGTTTTTGGTTCCTTATTTCACTCACTTTGGGTTTCTCTCTTCCTCTTTTTTCTAATTCCTCCTTTTCTCTCTGTCCTCTTCCTCTCCTCCTCTCGTCTCGCTTCACAGACCTTTAAAATGTCCCGTCGCATACAGCGAGGCTTTGGAATGACTTTTCTCCTCAAACGCTCAGCATTGTAACAGTCACCTTGCCACCTAAACGCATGAATCACGGCCATTTTAGGGATTTTTTTTTTTTTGGGGGGGTGGGGTAGAGTGGTACCTTCACTTGAGTTTAATTTCTTCAGTGATTTTGAGGGAGAGAAATGCCAGCACGGTGGAAGTCAGTCAAATTTAGGCACCACACACTCATACGGCTGACATATATCATTTGTAAGAACAGAGCACATGTGCAACGATTAATCAACAACTAATCGGTTAGCGAATTAATCGAGAATTATTTCGAAGATCGATTAATCCTTTGTTTACTCTAAACTTGTCCAAATCCCTGAAAATTCATCCTCTCTCCAGTACATATTCTCAGTTTTCTCCATGAAAGCCGATGTATTACCTTTGTGTTTTATTAAAAGAAAACATTTTTGTGAACATCCGCTTTTACTTTGGGAGACACTGATCAACACTTTTGCCTTTGCCTATGGAAACTGGGAACTGAATCTTAATTAATGTTTGCACATTTTCTGCACTCTCGATTTGGAATCATCAAAATAAAAAATAGGGATAGAAATTAAAACTTATTTTTAAATCCAATTCATCGGCAAAATGATAATCACTTATTAAAATAACACTAATCAACAGATTTTTACAAAATGTTTTATTCTAAGAGATGCAAGTCTGAATTTTTTGCACAGATTCCAAATCTCTCAAAAGCAAACATTCGCCTCAAAGTCACCGTTTTGCTTTTTTTTTTTGTTCTCTGCTTTTTGGTCAGAAACCAGTAGTTTTGGTCACACTACGAAAGAACCGAAAGGAGTAGAAACAAACACATTTTTCTGCTGAAAGAAGAGTCTACTCTGTAATATTCTGTGGGCCTTCAGATTAGTCAAAATGTTCCAAAACAGCATTACGGGGAACTCGGCTTTGAAAACAGCTGGCAGTTTGTAGGGTTTTTTTTTTCTGCCCCCCTCCCCAAACCCCCAAGTGCATTCATAGACAAGCATTTGCACTCAGATTCAGATGGGCAATTTAGCGCGTTCAGTGAATTGCACAATTCATGTTGTGTGATGTGGCTGGAGAAAAGCCATGCAGGCGCAAACGGCATCCAAAAAAAGCTGTAGCCCAAACTAATAAAGCGTCAACGCATTTCAAGATTTCAAGTCAATGATTTAGTCGCAGCGGTTGCCTCAAATTTTCATCATGCCGGTCTCCAAGGTGACTGCTTCGTGTCTGAGCGCTCCCCTCTCCTCTCAAGTCATTCCAGCCCACAGCCAATCGGAGCCCCCAAAGAATTAATATTCAACTTTAATATTAATCACTTCAGACAAATTGGCTGATGGATTGTCTGTTTTACTCAAATAATGATTTCTTTTGGTTTTGTTGTCTTCATTCCTCTCCCTTTTGTTTTCTATCTTTGGATGGATAGATCGATGTGAACTCCATCTTTTCTCCTCTCCCTCTCTCCTCTCCTCCATCCTGAATTAGTTGTTTATGAGATGAGTTGTATTTCTCTTTATCTGCACATGTTGATTACCTGCACACTTTTGTTGCGTATTCAACCAAAAACACACGCATGGAAAAAAAAACCAAAACAAAAAAAAAAAAAACAGTTACGTTTTCAAGTATCCGCCCAAAACGACCATTGCCTTTTAGTTTTGACTTCAGTTTCCAGATATTATTTCAAAACGTTTGGTTGCAATTTGTTTGCTCTCCCTGTGGAGTTGTGCATCAGAGCATCTCTCTCGGAGTTTTTGGATAGTCAAGCAAGCACTGCGGCCTGGTAGGCAGATCTGTTCTCAAGTCTCATGTTGCTGTCAGGTCTGACTACCAGGCAGGTAGGATAAAGGAGTATTTGTCACTGCGTGGTCTCAACAAAACCCACACGACGCTTTTGTTTGCCTCATAGGCTCTCAAACGGAAGCCCGATTTGTACTTGTCTGAGAGTCTCGACGTAAAAGCCGTGTACCACTGTGGTAAGTTTCTGCTTCGACGCCACGTTTCCACCAAGCTATGCGGGTCGAGCGTTGGTTTGAAGGCGGTTTTCAGAAGATCACCGTTTGGTTCAAATTGGGTTTGAGGTCATCAATGGAAATGGTCCAATTTCACTCAATTGGTTGGAAAATACTGTATATGCCACTGATTAATTAATCGTGACAGGCAGAACAATTAAATACTTGTCCAGCAGAGGGCAGAAGATATGTAATTAACCCGTTGCCATTCAGACAACAGAATAAGTCAAGGCACTCACATGATTACATTTCTGAGGAAATTGAGAAAAGATCATTTAAAATGTCCCTTTTTTTATCTCGCAAATGTCCAACTTTACGATGTATGATTTTTTTTTTTCTTCTTAATAGTACAATTTTTTATTTCAATCAGATTTTTTTTTAATCGATACAATTTTTTTAATATAACAAATATGCTACTAAATTCTCGTAATATCGATTTTAGTTTGATTTTGACAAGAAAATATGCACATTATTTTTCTCAAAGATATCAGATTGGCAAAAAGTATACAACTTTTTATCTCAAATATACTTTTTTCTCGAACATTTACAATTTATTCATGCAAGATTACAAATTTATATCTAGATTTTCCTCTGGAAAGTATACATCTTTTTGACTTGCTATACAACTTTCCAGCTCAATACAACATTTTTAAAATCTAAAATATATTCTCATATTATGACTGAATCTTTTTTTTTTTTTTTTTTTTTTTTTTGAAATGTCTAAAACTTTGTTCTGGTAAAACTATAACAAATCTTGAAAATTTACGGCTTTTTGTCTCAAAAATATTTTACTCTTTAGCTAAATATGAACGTTTATTCTTGTTAGATTAGGATTTTAATCTTTTTTGTCTGGAAAATGGTAAAAATTACCAGTCTGACTTTTTATCTGAAACTTTAAACATTTTGTGTTAAATGGGTTATTTTCATCATTTTATTTTATATTCACATTTCATCTAAAAAATTTGGAACTTTATTCTCATAAAATAAACAAATATGTCAAAAATCTGACTTTTTTTTTCACTTATTTTTACAGAAGAAATGTATAACTTTTCCCCTGAAATGTCACCATATATTCTTTTAAGATTACAGCTTTTTATTATTTAGATTTTTTTTTCCTTACGGCCATCCCAAAAAATAAACCTCGTACATACCAAACTGTATTACTTGGTGGAAACAGGACTTTTATTGGCACGGAAACCTACTTTCAAACTCTTGTTCCCAGTAACTATAAAATGTGGACACCACTGCGATTGTACCGTTTCTTTCCCACTCGCAGGACTGCTATCGCTTAAGTTTCCCGAGGCTCCGACCGTCAAGTCGACATGTCTCTTCTTTGTGAGTGCACACGTTGTGAGCGCTTGCTTGCGTGCGATGATGGTGATGGAAACGTGTTGCTGATTGTGCTGTGTCCGTTTCAGACTGAGCTGTTGCCCCGCTGTTTAGACGTGCCCCCGGTGGCCAGGCTACTGCAAGAGGATGGCAAGCTATTGATCCAGGCCCTTTTGGAGGTGTGGAATGCTCCCAATATCGATTTTTTTTTTTTAAGTCATCATTTTGCTCAAAAAGATCATAATAACAACTTGTCAGGTGTTAAGTCTTTTATGATAATAACGGACCTGAAATGGTGAGATGCTTTCTGTATTTTTATTTGATCCCTCTTCCAGGGTGTCGGCGGCGGGGCGTCTCGGAACCTGATGGACCATTTTGCGGAGGTGCTGTTCAGTCTGAACAAGCATTGCTTCTCGCTGCTGGCCATGTGGCTAAAAGTGGCGCTGCAACCGCCAGGCTTCCCGTCATCGCGAGTCACGTCGCAGCAGAAGGACCATTTCTCCCAGCAGATACTCAGGTAGCACCACGGGCTACTTTGTACGATGTAAGCTTCTTAAATATAGCAGAACAATTTGAAGTTCAACATCATCCGAAACGGAATAGTCTTCCAAACAATTTTTCCCATAGGAAATCATATAAAGTGAATATATGTGTCAAGTCAGGATTATGGTTTCAAATTAGAGGTTTGAAATTATGGTTTCGGGTGAGGGCTTGGCTGACCGGACCATTTCCATTGTATGCTTGAACCATTTCCTGGGTAATTTTTCACGTAGAGAGCGAGTGAACAAGCGGCGGGTGAAGGAAATCGTCAAGGAGTTTACATTGCTTTGCCGAGGCCTCCACGGCACCGAGTACGCCGCTGAGTACTGAGCACCGACGTCGGAGGGGGAAAAGCAAAACCCCAGCAGGTGACACAGCCGGCAAGCAACCTGTGATGGGCGGGACAAGACGTGGAACTCCTTTTAATGGACAAACACCCTTGTGGCTTTTAGGGAGGTTCTCCCCCCCCCTCCCCCCTCCTTCAGCTTCCCAGCATGCTGCCTCGTGTCCCCTCCAACTTCCTTTCACTGCAAGATCCCTCAAAATGGAAAAAAAATAATCCATTTGGAGGTTGTGGGGGTCTCGTTCAGCCTTCTCTCGATCTTCCCGTGGTTTCCTGGTGATTATCCATGTGAAATGAAAATGGTATCGTAACGTAGCAACTAGACGTACTCATTCAGGATGACTTATACATAAATATACGTATATAATAGATATATATTTATATCGAGAGAGGAAGTCGTGCTGCTACTGGGGAGGAACTGGTGAAAATGTCATGGGGGGGGATTCAGAATCACCCGGTGTTACCCGCTCTTGCCAAATGATCAAGTCGTGTGAGTATGTTCCACAATAGAATGTGTTTGAAACTAAAGGACGAGCCAGGAACTCTGGGGGAGGGGGGGAACGAGGTGGGGCCTGGGGTGGGGAAGCTACGAGAGCCTGATGAATCATCATTTGTTATTTCTTCGCTTAATAAAGCTCTCGGAGGATAACAAGTTGTCCCTAAAGTCTGGACACGGGCAAGATAAAAAAAAGTGTTTGGTGGACACGTTGTCCTGTCCGCCAAGTTCTGAGATTCAGGCCTTGAATCTGGGCTCAAGCCTTATGTGTGAAATGTTGCATGTCTTCCGACTGCCTCCCACATGCCAAAAACGTGTGTCAGGTTTATTCAAGACTCAAAATCGTCAATGTCGTGATTGCTTTCTTTTATCGATCTGTACCCTGCCGTTTATTGGCGACCAATCCAGGGTGGAACCCGCCTCACTCATCAAAAGGTCCTTTAGGTCAATTGAAGACTTAATTGTCCATAACTGTGCGTGTGAAAAATAAGTTGATGAATTAAAATTCTATCCAATTGAAATAACATTTCCAACAATGATGCAATCCAATAATGCCACATTCAAGCTGTCAGCGGCCCGTATGTCCAGATTTTAGGGCTATCATGGACAACGGTTTCCCCACCCCTGTACCGGTCATAAAAATAATCAAAATTGTGCATATTATTAGTCATTTCTGCTCCGTATTTTGAGTGTGCGTGTTCATAGCTGCATCTTTAGCGCCCCCATCCACCGCACTTATATTGGACCTAAAAGTACATCAACATAACCTCCTCATCTTTTACTCCACTAAAAAAAAAAAGAAAGAAAGACACTTCTTCAAGTCTCACATCTTCTCACCAGACCATCATGGAACAGACGCCCCAAAAATCGGGAGCGGTCGCCTCAACGGAGGATCCAACGGGATTAGAGGGTGAAAATACCGACAAAGGGGACCATCACCATCATCATCATCATCATCATCAGCATTCAAATGTATCTACTCCCATGCACACTCTAATCCTGCTGTTTTATCCGAGGTGCCTGCAGACATGTAGCATGTGTTTGTGTTTAGTAAGGGAAGGTACGGAGGCTTTTGAGACTATTGACCTCTTCTGGATTTGGGAAGTCTAAGGAGTTTGGATTTGAACAGTGACAGACTGGATGGACATATGTGTGAGGGGAAAGAAGTTAAAAGATGATGGTGGAGAATCAAGGGGAGTGTTTGAAATGTACATTGTTTTTTTGTACCTTGGCTTTAATTTATTAAATATATCTAAGACTGCAGCTCACTCCTGATTTAATGTTTTCTAAAAGTACAATATTACAAAGTGAGGCCCGGTGGTCCAGTGGTTAACGTGTCGACCTCACAGAGCAGAGGTTGTGGGTTCAATCCCGGCTCCGGCCTTCCCGTGTGGAGTTTCCATGTTCTCTCTGTGCCTCTGGTTTCCTCTCACATTCCAAAAACATGCATGGCGGGTAAATGGAACACTCTGACTTGTCCCTTAGTGTGAGTGCGGATGTTTTTTCTGTGTGTGCCCTGCGATTGGCTGGCAACCGGTTCAGGGTGTCCCTCCCCCGCCTACTGCCCAAAGACAGCTGGGATCCTTGTGAGGAAAAAGCGGATCGGAAAAAAAAGTTGCTCCAGTGCAAAAAAAAGTTACAATTCACAACAAAATGCAAATTATGGAAGATTTTAAAAAATCGATGGAAGTGCATAAGTTGAAAAAAAGGAATTTCAGAATTTTGAAAGATTAAAAATGTAACAATAAAATGATACAAAATACATTTTTTTCATTTCAAAAAATAAAACTGACAAATTACACAAAACTTTAAAAATACATAAGTCAATTATGACAACCGTTTTTTTAAATTGCAATCAAATGCTTGAACGGAATCCCAAAATATTGGGAAAAAAATCCAACCATCATCAACCATTAATTGATTCATTGGCGGCCCGATGAGGCCAGTTAATCAATTCTCCTCTGTTCTGGCCCGTGATGCATTCAAATGTCACAAGTTAGCGCATCTCCCCCCACCCCCACCCCACCTCTTCGTAAGCACTGCGCCTGCGCACTGCAGCACCTCCGACACCGCGTCTCCCAGGGAAGTCCAAGCGCTTGTCATTCACTTTCATCCATTCAGTCAGCCTCCACCACACCGCTGACCACCATCGTCCGCCGTCACGTCACCCCGCTCTCGCCACGAGCAACTGACTACACGTCACCCTTCTTCGGGGACGGGAAGAAGAACAGCGCACGAACACGAAGAAGTAAGTTGTTAGCCAACTTTTGGAGGGAGAGAGAACTAAGCTAGTTGCTAATTTAGCATCTGTCGTAACTAATGGTGCTAAATTACAAAACAAAAGAAAAGGGTTTATTCGTCGTCTTAGCGGATCCCGTGGTTGTCATTCAGTAACAGAAGAAAAGTATGTGACAATGTCGTACTGTGTCGAGAAAATGATGTAAAGTTGTGTGGCGCAACTCTTGCTATCACGCGTGTTTGTGTGTGAGAGGAATTGGAGGAATGTGTGTGTGTATGTGAGAGTGATCGGGAAAATTAGTTTTGTAATGTATGTGTGTGCACGTGTGTGAAAATCATTCCAATTTTAAACAGAAAGCGCCTGACCCTCAATAGTGTGAGTGTGATCTTCAAAATGCTCCTTTGCCTAATTTGCGTGTGTCTCCATATGTTTGTCTGAATCTTCCAGTTATGAGTGTCATGCATGAAGACCACACTGGCACAATTAGAAAATGGATCGTAAAAGTTTTTTTTAAAAAAACATTAACAAGTCCCGGTATCAACTTGGACTGTGTCATGCCTGTTGGAAGTCGATGAGATTATCATTGTTGACCTGGTCAGTGCTGAGCTGACATATTTTATAAACCTCTGTTCACAATTTAGACTGTTTTGGGTTTTTTTTTCAATCTATTCTGGCAAATAATGGAAAGCAACAGAAATGATGAAAATAATTCTAATGATAATAGAAAATGCGCAAATGGTAGAAATATTGGATGAAATTTAAAAAATGGCGCAAAGATTTAATAATACAAAACATTTATATGAAATTAGAATACGAAATTAATATCAGCAAACAAATGATACTAAAATAATTAGATGAGGAATGCATTAAATAATAGAACCCTGTAAACACAAATATTTGAAAATAATACAAAATATGAAACAAAAATAAAATATATTCAGTTAAAACTATGCAAATATTGCAAAAAATATATAATTGGAACAATATGAATACATACTAATGAGAAATATATACAAAATAGACATGAAAATAGTACACATTTATTAGACATCTTTGACACAAATATCACCATGATGCAATGAAAGAATAATGTGTACCAGAATAGGCTTTTGTCAACCTTTTTACGTTATTTTTAACATTTTCATTTGCGTTAGCCATGGCTGTGGTGAGGTTTTACGGTGGTGAGGTGAGGGGGCGGAGCCTCCAGCGGGCGGCCAAGCTCTACCCTCGGCTGTCTATCGCCACAGAGCTTTGCTACAATGTGGAGCTGATGGGTAAGTGTCAAATTCCTGAGAATACAGTAGACACATGAACACGACACACCCCCTGTTCAAATGGCAGGTTTTTGACCTCAGGGGTGTGTAGACTTTTTATAGTCTGCATGATCAATGATAATGCTCTCTGTGTGCAGCAGGAAGTGACAGTCTGAGTGCAGAACACAAGGAGATCCTCGTCTGGTTGTTTCAACCACCGCTGCAGGCAGAAACGCTCAGTGAGACACCCAAACTAAAAGAGGGAGACGGGGCTACACTGGTGGAGATCGGACCCAGGTACTCAAACCCAATGGCCCAAAGTGACCCAAAATTAAAAAAATATATATTCCATGAAAAGTATAAAGATTGTTAATTGTGCTCTTTAGGTTGAACTTCTCCACTGCGTGGTCCACCAATGCCGTGTCCATCTGTCAGAGTGCCGGCCTCGCCAGCGTCACACGGGTAGAATTGTCACGGCGATTCCTTATCAAGGTGAGCATGCCTCAAAAAAATATATATATGAATAACATTTAATATATTAATCAAATTATTATGACGGCTGCACATTGCTTTTAATACTTTTAATGTGTTTACAGTGCATTGAATAGTGTTACTCTCTGTCTTCTCCTCCCCAAGCTGAAGGACGAAGGCGACATGGCTGACGTCCGGAAGGACGTGACGAATCTGATCATCTTCCTGCATGACAGTATGACAGAGTGCATCTACGAGCGTCCCGTCGCCTCCTTTGCAGTGGACGCCCAAGCACAGCCCGTGTTTGAGGTGGACATCCTGGGCGAGGGGCGAGCAGCACTGGAGAAGGCCAATGACCAGCTGGGTGAAATGTCCTTTGATGTCTTTATAGTTTATTCCCTTATTAGCGTAGATATCAACCTTATGCTCTCTTTTTCACGGCCCCTTTTCAGTGTGGCTGCTCTTTGTCTACTGGTGGAGGTAATGGTGTCACATGAGCCCACGCTAATGTTATTACAAGTCACGCCACCGCCATGCTTGTCGTTATCTTGCACGTGCTTGTGTGTGACCATGCATGGAAGCAGCCAGTAATATGACACACTCAAAAATATTGGGAAAATAGACAAATATTTTTTTAAATACTGGCTGAAAAAAAAAACTAAAATATTCGACAAATAATGCAACTGTATTAATGCGCGATACACAAATATTGGGGGAAGAAAAGAGACCGAAAATGTAAACAATTGGGTTAAAAAACTAATTAGAAAATGAAAATATTTCTTTAAATGTATTGAAAATACATAAACATCAGGGGGAAAAAATGCAAGAAAATTCAAATGAAAATATAGTTGACAAATAGAACTATATTCCACAAACATTGCACACAAAAAATAGATGAATTAGACCAAAAATAAAAAATACTTGTGGAAGAATTAGAGATTACCCAGTACATAAAAAATATACAAATCTGGGATAAAAAAATGTAATCAAAAAATGTTATTTTTTTTCCCTGCAATGATTATATCATCATCCAAAATCGAAAATATGCAGTCAAAGAAGAGCACAAGTGAGGATCTCGTGCGTATGCATCACACAGGTCTGGCCTTTGACGACTGGGATCTGGACTTGTACACGGCAATGTTCCAGAGAATCCAGAGAAACCCAACCAGCGTGGAATGTTTCGACCTGGCTCAGTCCAACAGCGAGCACAGCCGCCACTGGTTTTTCCGGGGACGTGTGCTCATCGATGGGGAGGAGCAGAAGGAGACGCTATTCCGCCTCATCATGAATACGCAGGAGCACAGTAATGGCAACAATGTCATTAAGTTCTGTGACAACAGCAGGTAGGACACAAGCAAACGAGACACTGGGTCTTGGGAAGATGGTTCAGTGTGTTTGTGTGTGCGCCTTTAGTGGTATTCAGGGCATGGAGCTGGAGTGCCTCTACCCCAAAGATACTTCGCAAGCCAGTCCCTATGAAACACGCCGGTCGCTGCGACATGTCATCTTCACCGCTGAGACGCACAACTTCCCAACAGGTCTGATCACTTTGGCTCGTGATTTCCAATGTTTTTGTGCGTCAATTTCACATGAAAAAATCTCATGAACGTGGTTGAAGTTTACCCTAAAACTGACTCACAAAACAGGATTAAACACTCTATGGGTCATTCCATGACCCCCCCCCACCCCCCCAAAAAAAAAATCTGACAAATTTAACCCATCAGATTTTGAATTAAATGAAACATTGCGTACTGGCTGCTAATGTTGGCACAACACTAAATCTCTTTCAGGTCAATCGTAACAGGGGTTTGTGAACTACATTCACCCATTCACATAAACATTCATACAGAGTGGAAGCTTAGAGAGTTTTTTTCAAAGAAATAGGCAGATACCACAGGATTTTCTTGTTTAAGTAATTACATACGTGACGGGTGGGCACGTGCTCTAGAGACCCAAATATTTATATACATGCAATTAAAAATGTCAACTTCCATAACATGTTCTGTTTTAAATCAATTTCCATCCATAAGTTTCTCATGTGGTTAAACGCATAGGCGTGGCTCCATTTAGCGGCGCCACCACAGGCACCGGGGGACGCATCCGAGATGTCCAGAGTGCCGGGCGGGGAGGCCACGTCATCGCTGGCACTGCCGGATACTGCTTTGGCAATCTGCACATCCCAGGTCCGAGACGCACCTGCTTTCAAAGGCACTCTGAAGTTTGTCCAAATCACCCCTGCAACATTATAACGTCTCCCAACATGCTTTGCAGGTTACGCGCTTCCCTGGGAGCAAGACTGCGAAGGGTGGGAGTACCCCACTAGCTTTGCCCAGCCGTTGCAGGTCGCCATCGAGGCTAGCGACGGCGCTTCCGACTACGGCAACAAGTTTGGGGAGCCGGTTTTGTCGGGTGAGGAGACAAAGCATGTGTGCACACAAATGTGACCAAAAGACACACCAAAAAAAAAAAAAAAAAAACCTCAACTGATATTTTATTTGCTAGGATTCGCCCGTTCCTTTGGAATGCGGCTGCCCAATGGGGAGCGACGAGAGTGGATTAAGCCCATCATGTTCAGTGGAGGACTCGGTTGCATTGAAGATGCACATGTAAAGAAAGAGCAGCCAGAGAAAGGTAGACTTTGTTGTAGAAATACACAATTCTATTTATATGTCTAGAGTACCTCTACGTAATCCTTTTCATCTATTTTTATAAATGAAATTAAACCATATTTTAATTGTTGATATTTAAAAATAATAAATTTATATATGTATTTTAATTTAGTTTAACTCATTCACTGTCATATACCATTGGCAGCTATTTAACAAACCAAAAAAAAAATCCATGTTAACTGGGCTGGTAGCGAATGAGTATTTGTGCAGTTAAGTGTACATGTGTATAATTTTATTTAATTTGATTAAAATACAAGTTTTTGATTTGTGGAATTAATTTATTAACTGAATTACTAATACTTTGTTTCGTAATTTGTGCTATTAAAATGTGCCCGTTTATATATATTTTTATTTCATGCAATGGCTAATAAAAAAATTAATCCATTTGGTCTGATCAATGGTTTATTTTAAATGTATTTTGTAATGCACTTACTAAATACATTGAAAAATAGCCCAAAAATAAATTAAATTAGATAAATTAATTTAGGTTAATGGTATCTGTTTTTTAATTTTTTTTATTTCAACATAAACCACAATGGCAGGTCGGCCTACACAATGAAAGAGAGTAATGCTTAATTTGAATGTCACTATTCCAGAGTTATTCATCTCAAATAGATATGTAATATTTTGGTGACCTTACTCGTGAGATAAGAAACGGGCAAAATAGGATGTGCACTAAAATTCAGTTGTTTCGCGCCACTGCTCGTGACAACTACCAGAATCAACACTGCTCTTGTATGGGCTCTCATTTATTTCATTTTGCAGGTGTACAATCTATATAGTGCAATCATTCATATTGATAGACGTTCTTTGCCGCATACGTCCATTAGGTATGGAAGTGGTAAAGATCGGCGGCCCGGTGTACCGAATTGGCGTGGGAGGAGGAGCGGCTTCCTCTGTTCAAGTATGGCAGCTAAAACCTCTGATTTATGAAGATCAATGACTTCATAATAATGGGTGAATTTGTTTTGGCACTCGGTAGGTGCAAGGTGACAACTCCAGTGACAGAGACCTGGGCGCTGTGCAGCGAGGAGATGCCGAGATGGAGCAGAAGATGAATCGAGCGCTGAGGGCCTGCCTGGAGCGACGTGGCGGCAACCCCATTTGCAGCATCCATGACCAGGGAGCGGGAGGGAACGGTAGGACGGAATATTCCAAAGGAGACTGAATGATGAAACTCAAAATGTTGCATTTCCAGGAAATGTTCTAAAGGAGCTGAGCGAGCCTGCTGGTGCTATCATCTACTGCAGCCGATTCAAGGTGAGATACGGCAGAAAAATAAAATAAAACCCTCAGAGGTCCTCTTATACGGAGCCTAAAAACCCCACAAATGTTTGAACGTTGCATCAAACGTTTGTGTAAATCCCTAAAAATAGGGCTGAACATTTTATCAAATTCAAATTGGCATAGCAACATAGTAGCATGCAATTTTCAAATTGCAAAGGCGTTGAGGGAATTTCTCCACTGTGAGACAAATAAAGGATTTCTTATCTTATAACAGGGGTCCCCAACCGCCGGTCCGCGGACCGGTACCGGTCCGCAGGGCATTTGGTACCGGGCCGCATAGAAAGAACTTGCCTTAATTCCGTTTTATTTATTTCGGAATACGAAAGATGTTTTATTTTGAAAAATTACCGGATTCTCCGTTACATCCGTGTGTGTCAGGCTTGACACACGTCAAGCCACGCTTCACCGTCACGTGACCGATTCCGCTTAAAAACAAAACACCAGAGCTCGCAAAATGAGTAAAAAAACTGCTGGAGATCAAATGACGGCGTCCTTAAAAGTACGTTCGAGACAACTGGATTAAAGTTATGGCTGAATATTCTGAGATCGCCACAGTAGCACTGTTGCTATTTCCGACATGCTACCTGTGTGAGGCGGGGATTTTCTGCAGCAACGGCGATTAAAACAAAATTACGAAGTAGACTTGACGTAAAACACACACTTGAGGTGTCGTTGTCTCCTATTACCCCGAGATGGGACCGTCTGGTTGCAGAAAATCAAGCTCGGGGCTGTGGTGAGTCGTCATTTTCATGCACTTTGAATTTGCATTGTATCGTATTTTGAAGGCATTAAACATTACCAGAGCGATCAGAGTGTTGCGGCCAGATTAGACGCTCCTTGTGTTTATTATTATATTTCGAAAACACCAAAGTTTTCATGCAGCTCATACCATATTATTTTGTTGTATTATTTCCGCCACACCTTAAATGCCGGTCCCTGAAAATATTGTCTGACATAAACCGGTCCGTGGGGCAAAAAAGGTTGGGGACCCCTGTCTTATAACACTGCAACACCAATAATCTTTGTTAAACTGACTTTGCTGTTTCCCAGTATGTGTTAGCATTAAGCTAATGGACTTTAAAGGAAAAGTTTTCGGTTCGCAAAAATTTCAGCTCAACAGAAAAATTTGCGAGTATAAACTCAGTTTGCCTGTGTCATTTCAGAAAGGCGACCCGACACTGAGCGTGCTCGAGTTGTGGGGGGCTGAGTATCAGGAGAGCAATGCCCTGCTGCTCCACCCGTCCGATCGCGCCTTCCTGGAGAGGGTGTGCCAGCGGGAAAAATGCCCTGTGGACTTTGTGGGGAACATCACTGGTGACGGCAAGGTGCGCGTCCTTAAAGCAGACCTATTATGTTTTTTTTTTAATTTTATTTTTTTTAACAATATAAACCCATTAACTCAGTTTTACAAATTTCGCTTTCAAGTCTTTAAAGTGTGTGTTTGCGCCTGTTTTGCCTTTGAGTCACAGCTTCTGCACTCCCTCAGATTGTGTTGGTGGACGACGAGGGCACAAGCGGCGAGCAAGTCGGCAGCGGGCGCCATCCTGTGGACCTGCAACTGGAATGGGTGCTGGGCAAGATGCCCCAGAAGGAGTTCAGGATGGAGCGACTGAGCCCTGTGCTTCGGCCATTGTTGCTTCCAGCCGGGCTGACAGTCAGAGACACCCTGGAGAGAGTTTTACGCTTGCCCGCTGTGGCCTCCAAACGCTACCTTACCAATAAGGTTTGTTCTTGTTACTTGTCCTCGGAATAATATAAAAACAAGTCCAACAAAAACAAACTGTGTGTATGCCGTAACATGGTGCTGACGAAGCTTCAGGGCAAAAATCTTTACATCCTGTTTTTGTGGTCTACGAATCTGATTTAATCAAGTTTTTGTTTCTCCCAACCCTAATCCATTATTTCATGTGATGAAATTAATTGCGAGTAGCACCACACAAGATAACACAGAAAAAACAACTAAAAATAAAATCAATAAATTGATCCCTGATCCTTTGTGACTTGCGGTGCTTTTTACAGGTGGACAGATCCGTGACGGGATTGGTGGCCCAGCAACAGTGTGTGGGCCCCCTTCACACGCCATTGGCAGATGTGGCCGTGGTGGCTTTGTCACCGTTGGGCCTGGAGGGGGCAGCGACAGCCATCGGCGAGCAGCCAGTCAAAGCGCTGGTGAATGCGGCGGCAGGCGCTCGCATGGCGGTTGGCGAAGCGCTCACAAACCTGATGTTTGCAAGAGTCACCGCTCTAAAGGTGAGCAGACGCCTCGGCATGACTAAACAATACAGTGGGACATTGAAAGGACGAGTAGGACTGTCACTTTCAGCCATTTATAGAACAGAACAAACAGTCAATTTCACAACAAAAACATCAAACAAGCTCTGAACTTGAAAAAAACTTTCATTTGGAGTCCACGGTACTTGTAAGTCAAGGTACTGTTCTACTTTCTGTCTTCTGGAGCAATTTTTTTGTGTGTGCTTCATAGGATGTAAAGTGTAGTGGGAACTGGATGTGGGCTGCCAAGCTCCCTGGCGAGGGGGCACTCCTTTGGGAGTCGTGCCGAGCTATGTGCAAGGTGATGGGGGAGCTGGGTGTGGCCATTGACGGCGGCAAGGACTCGCTGAGTATGGCCGCACGCGTGGGGAAGGAGACTGTCAAAGCTCCAGGTATGCTTGCAAATGTGTGCAAGGGGGCGCTAATGGGCATTGTTCCACTCACACAACAGCAAACAAACGTTAATAGCGAAGATATCATATATTATTATTTTTTAAGTGCTTAACTATGTTTCAGGAGCTCTGGTTATCTCGGCTTATGCCGTGTGTCCAGACATCAGTGCCACGATCACGCCTGATCTTGAGGATCCACATGGCAAAGGTAACACACACACACACACACACACACACACACATATCTATTGAGTTGTTCCAGCTCTGACTCTTGATTCGTGTCTGCAGGCGTGCTGCTGTGGGTTCCTCTCAGCCCGGGCCAGCACCGTCTGGGAGGTTCGGCGCTAGCTCAGTGCTACTCCTTTGGGAGTCGTGCCGAGCTATGTGCAAGGTGATGGGGGAGCTGGGTGTGGCCATTGACGGCGGCAAGGACTCGCTGAGTATGGCCGCACGCGTGGGGAAGGAGACTGTCAAAGCTCCAGGTATGCTTGCAAATGTGTGCAAGGGGGCGCTAATGGGCATTGTTCCACTCACACAACAGCAAACAAACGTTAATAGCGAAGATATCATATATTATTATTTTTTAAGTGCTTAACTATGTTTCAGGAGCTCTGGTTATCTCGGCTTATGCCGTGTGTCCAGACATCAGTGCCACGATCACGCCTGATCTTGAGGATCCACATGGCAAAGGTAACACACACACACACACACACACACACACACACACACACACACACATATCTATTGAGTTGTTCCAGCTCTGACTCTTGATTCGTGTCTGCAGGCGTGCTGCTGTGGGTTCCTCTCAGCCCGGGCCAGCACCGTCTGGGAGGTTCGGCGCTAGCTCAGTGCTACGCTCAGCTGGGAGATTGTTCTCCTGACATGGAGCAGCCACAACTCCTGGCCGCCTGCTTCAACGCCACTCAGATGCTAATCAGTGGTCAGTTTCCAATTTGAAAGTCATCATTTTGTCCTGACTTTTTCATCAAATGTAAACCATCTGTAGAACCGATACATAAATAAAAGGTTAGTTTTGTACCGAGGGCAAATCGAAATGTAATTATTCGATATTTAATTGAAATTGTAAATGTGTATGATTTGCGGGCAATTTGATTAAAAATATAAGTCATTTCATGTTTAACATAATCAAATCAAACAATAGATTTGAAATAGTTTTTTTAAAATGGAAATGTAAGTAAAATAGGATTTGAGACAGAATAAATAATTATAAAATGAAAAAGTCATGTCACGCAACGTGCCCTCTTTCAGATCGTCTGCTGAGCGCAGGACACGACATCAGCGACGGAGGTCTCATTTCCTGCGTACTAGAGATGGCATTTGCTGGAAACCGTGGCGTGGACCTGGATGTGCCGTCCCTGGGAGCCCCGGGAGGTGTGGGCGATGGCCACTTCATTCGCATCTATGAGTATTAAGAACACTTTGATCGTGGTTTGGGGAGACCCGCTTTTAAAAGCATTCTCGATGCTGCTCTCTTATTGGATGGCGATGTGCATTCAAGGTTGCATCTTAATTGGTCAACGTTTTGAAAGTGTCCCTAATGAAGTGTCTCCATCGTTTGTTGCAGTCATTGAGCTGCTCTTCGCCGAAGAGTTGGGTCTGCTTCTGGAGGTGTCCGAGGTCGATGAAGAAAGCGTGCGTCGCCGATTCCTTGACGCCGGCGTCGAGTGTCACCGCATCGGCAGAACCAGTGGCTTCGGCCCCGAAGCCATGGTGAGACCTCATCCTCATCCTTTTCATCTCCTCCCTCTTGTCTGTTCATCTTCACTTCACTGCACCTTCTTCAGGTGACGGTGCGCGTGGACGGACAAGAAGTGCTGAGGGAACGCTTGCCCGTCCTCCGAGCGTTGTGGGAGGAGACCAGCTTCCAGCTGGAGCGCCTGCAGGCCGACGAGCTCTGCGTTCAACAGGAAGAGGAGGGGCTTGCCAGGAGGACGCAGCCTACCTTTAAAGTGACCTTCGACCCGTCTGAGATTCCCCTTTGCAAACAGCCTGGTAAGACTAACGAGCACCCAATCTGGGTTTTGGTTTCATTTCAGACTCAGTTGTCCATAGATAAGAATGTGAGTGGTATACTTTGTTCCTATGTGCCGTGAGATTGACTGGCAGCCAGTCTTGGGTGGACCCCACTTAAATCGCCAAATGTCAGATGGAATTGGCAAAATGTATTCATCGCAGCAGTATTTGTAAAATGTCAGGCTTGCTGACAGAATCACTTTGCTAACATCTTCCTGTTCTCGACACATCGACCAGGCATCAGTAAAAGTCTGAGTAGTTTTTTTTTTTTTTAAATTTAATTATAAAGTGGGGACCCTCTTTTTTAGGTGTATGTTTAAGGTATATTTTTTTTTTCAAGTGACAATATATTTTCATCGGTAAGGTTTAAAAAAAGTTTAATGGGTATGTAAAATTCGGCACTTATTTAAGTGATAAAGAAAAAACGAGTGAAATAATAATATATAAGTTTTGGGGAGAAAAAGAAACAGCTGGACAGTTTACTCCAACAAATAGTCCATATGTGGCCATGCGTAGCCTATCATTGAATATCTTAAAATGATTTCATGCTGGGAAAAAAAATAATTTGATTCAACACAAAGATGATAAGAAACTGGAGAATATTTATTCAGATAAAATTCTGAGGCTTTTGACAGTTTAAAAAAAAAAACAAGGTCTCCAAAGGTTTATCAAAATAATTAGCATTTGATAATCGATTAGTTGTCGAGTAATAGTTGCACCTTTAATGCTGCATGTTTTGTTGGAGCAGCGGTGAAGCCTCGCGTGGCTGTTTTGAGGGAGGAAGGCAGCAACGGCGATCGAGAGATGTCAACCTCTCTCCACATGGCGGGATTTGAGGTTTGCGCTCTTCTCATCGCACCCAAACCTCGATTCACCAAGAACATTTTTATTCAAATATGGCTTCTGTTTACAAATTATCCTTCAGTCGATGCATCACTTTTTTTCCTCTCTCTCTCCGCTGATTTGTAGGTATGGGACGTGACCATGCAGGACCTGTGCTCTGCTGCTGTCACGCTGGAGCCGTTCCGGGCCGTTGTGTTCGTGGGAGGCTTCAGCTACGCCGACGTGCTGGGCTCGGCCAAAGGTTGGGCCGCCACTGTGGCCTACAACGCCGCGGCCAAAGCCCAGTTTGACCGCTTCCGGCGAAGGGCCGACACGCTGAGCCTGGGCGTGTGCAACGGCTGCCAACTGCTCGCTCTACTGGGCTGGGTGGGAGAGAGCCAAGATGGCGCAGGTGAGATAAACTGCTGTGCGTCACACTTTGGAAAGGACTAATATCAGACGATTAATTACTCGGGTTCTGGTATTGTTTGTTGGGCCCTCAACATGACCATTGAAGAATATGCAATTTGCCTTGGAAAAAATGTTGATATTTCAACATGTTTATATGTCCGTCCTCCAGCTTCCGACGTGGTTCTGACCCACAACAAGTCGGGCAGATTCGAGTCTCGCTTTGTAACCGTGGGGATCCAGGCTTCGCCGTCTGTGTGGCTGGCTGGCATGGAGGGCTCGGCTCTGGGCGTGTGGGTGGCTCACGGAGAAGGTACGTCACTGACCAAGCGCTTGATCCATTGAGCCTTCACAATTTCACAATTTTTTTTTTTTCTCCGTAGGTTTGATGCAGTTCCGTAACGCCCAGGTTCTGGATGACATCACCTCAGCTGGCCTGGCGCCGGTCCGTTACCTGGATGACGACAGCCGGCCCACCGAGGAATACCCCCTGAACCCCAACGGCTCGCCGCGGGGCGTGGCGGGCCTGTGCTCCAGGGACGGCAGGCACCTGGCCATGATGCCCCACCCGGAGCGATGCACGCTGGGCTGGCAGTGGCCGTGGGCGCCCCGCAGCTTTAGGCCGCAGCTGGAGATGTCTCCCTGGCTGCGCATGTTCCGCAACGCCGCCGCTTGGTGCAGCCAATAATGCTGAGATCACCATTTTTCTTCCCTTAATGTTACTGCTGTACTTTTTCACTTTTTTTTTTTTGGTTTTGTTTTTTTTTTGGGGGGGGGCATAAAAATGAGATTTTGATTTTGAATCATTAAACTACTCACAACAATATCGCAACATTTTATTATTGAATAGGGAAGAGGAATGCCACATGAAGAACACATATGAAACATCAAACTGGAAAATTTGGTGAGTTCATTTTCTCTGATCACCTGAATAGACTGAAGCCTGATTACTTCGAGGCCTGTTCCATCAATAAGTGAACTAATTAGAACCTTTCTGACAAAATTAAGTTAGTCAACAGATCTTAAAGAGTCTAAAAAAATGCCACAATCCAAAGAAATTCAATAATAATAATCCATCCACAAAGCCATTCCTCACTTTAGGAACCATTGTGAAAGTATTAGAAACATTTTGGATTTAATAGAAACAAAATAAATATTTTATTTGACACATTAAAAACAGTATACATTATATATACAGGGATGTTCAGTCCAAATTAGGAAAATGCAGATTACTTAGTGTCTATAATGTTTTGGAAATGCTTGAATGTTCTAGCTGGCCACAGCTCTGGCACCGGCCGAGCGCCCTCTCCCCGGCGCCATCTGATGATTGACGTTGAGGACGCACAAGAGGAGCAGGACTACCACCACCAGGTCGTCCAGCAGCCCCAAGAGGCCGCAGAGGGTCGGGGATGTTTTCAGCGAACCTGATGGTGTTGGCGGGTAGGCCACGGAGACGGCGGTACCCGCGCAACACAATGCCACCCGCAAGAAGAAGAGCCACACGAGACCCCCCGGGGTCCCTGACCCACGGACTGCCAGCTGCAGGAGGATGGGCGCGTCTGACAGGTAGTCTCGGATCTGGAAACAGAATGTAGCATCGTCACAAATGATGTAAGTGGAAATTCCTTTTAAAAATACAATAGAATATGTATGCCTATAGCCCAAAAAAACATGATCAACATTTTTTTTTAATTAATAATAAGAATGATAATTTGAAAATAAAAATTACAAATGCCCTTGTTTTTAAGTACATTACTCTATTTTGTCAAGTGGTTACATGAAATAAAATAATCTGGAAACATGCTTTTGTGCAGAAGACATTTCAAAATCAAAGTCAAATATGTAACAAAACAGAAATGAAAATTACTAAATAAGTACAATTTAAAATAAGAAAAAAGTATTTTTCAACAGATGAATCTTTAAAAAATGTTTAGAAATTGCAAAGTAAAAAAAATAAAACCAAAATTAATAAAAATGGAAATCATTTTAAAAAAAAGTCAAATTTGAGACGAAAAAATATAATTAAAGATTGATAGTAAAACAAATTGCTACATTTAAAAAAAAAAATAAAGGATTTTCTCAGTTTTCTTTGATGTTGGCGTTTAAGGGTGTACTGACCCGTCTGGGCGCGCCAGAATAGCGTTTGTTGTAGTCACTTATCTGGCCCAGAACGTCCTTGGACTGCTGGTCCGGTCGGCTCTCATTAAACAACTGACACATGACGCTAACCTGAGTAGAAACTTGAATTTGAACTTTTTCACTCCATTCACACAAACACAGAGACTGTATTGTGTACAGTGAACCCCCACATATTTGTGAATTTGCATAATTGCAGATTTTTGTGCGAAACCTATCCTCCATGTGACCTTATTTAAGCAATAAAAGTTTTCCTTTGGCACCATCTGGCGGAATCTTAGTGTTGTTAAATTGAGTTCATCACTGGATTTGAGTAAATGCCAAAATTTAAGCTAACTAGGACACATAACGGTGGTTTGTTTGTGTTGAATGATTTAACTACTGAATACAGATGTCTATGTAACATGGGTTCATGATCGTGTACCTGTTAGAACTATGGCGTTGATGCTGTATGCAAATCCAACCCTCTTTTATCGCTGGATTTTCGAGAGTGGCTGCAGGCTCCGGTCACTAGACCCCACAAATAGTGAGAGTTCACCATATATCGAAACACCCAATGGAGTTTAGTACCTTTTGTCTACAGAGGGGGCAGTTGACCGCATCCAACCATGTCCCGTGCCTCCAATAGGCGATCAAACATGGAGCTGAAAACCAGGGGGAAAAAATGAAAATGTAAAAATGATTGAAAAATAAAATAAATGTATTGGAATGATTTTTAAAAATTGTATAAAAGTAAAATTTAACTTAAAAGTCAAGGGAAGTTAAGTCAATATTTTTCTAGCAAAATAATATGGTTAATGTGGCTCTATTAGTCAAAACACAGCATTCTGATATTATGTTTGTAGAATATGAACAAAGTCGCAAAATACACCTGTTTTTATCCATCTCAAGAGGCGGCCATTTTGTCCCTTTCTGTTGACTGAAAATGACATCACAGTTGCTCCAGGGTCAGGTAACGACCAATTACTGATAACCAATTTTTGGAGGTTTGGTCATGTGATATTCCCAAAATGAGCTGTGATTTATCATTCGGAGCCCTGAGCAACTGTGATGTCATTTTCAGTCGACAGCAAGTCCGCTGAGATGCATGAAAACTGCTTTTGCCGCTTCAGTCATATTCTACAAATGCAATGTTATTCAGAATATTGTATTTGAACTAGTGGGGCCACTTAGAACATGTTAGTGTCTGGAACAATTTTGACTTGACTTCTCCTTTTGAAAATTTTTTTTAAAAAAAAGCAAAATCTATTTTACCAACAACATAAAAGTAAAACTAAAAAAAAAATACAAATGCGAAAAAAAATACAAGCATTCAAATACTGCAAATAAAATGATAATGTAAAACATCACAAACTGTAGATGAATATTTTGCCCATCAGAGCAGTCGAGTCAGCTGATAAGAGTTAGTCATTAAACAGTGAACAGATGGCCCCCTCGACCACATGCGTCACCCTGATGAATTAAACACACAAATGTGTGACACACAACCATTTTGCATTAACAAACAGCCGCTGGATCCCAATCGGCCATCATCTTTCCTTCTTGAAGAACATGAACAAGAAATGTCCTAAATCTCAACGAGAGTTGCTGGGCTAATTTTGGAAACTAAATTGGAATACATTTTTCTTCTATCCTTTTTATTTTCTTTCCAGCGTTTATCCTCACTATGTGAGCTGGAGCGGGAGGCGGGGTACATCCACACACAAAAACAAACCCTGACACTCACGTTCACACCTAAGCAGCGTTAAATAAATCCAATCTGCCCGTGCACTCATACCGCAGAATAAGTGGCCGCAGTTGGTCTGCACGGGGAAGCTGGCCACCTGCAGGCACACTGGACAATGTCGCTCTCGCTGACTCGTCAATGGACACGACGGCGGACATTCCTGCACCAGCAATAATAAAAGGACATGAAGCAGGAAGTAGATAGGGGGGGGTGAAACACAAATATGGCCATGTTAAGGCTACAATAAAAGGGAGCGGCAGAATTGGTTTTACAACTTTGTATGCTTGTCATGCATCTTGGTCCCTCATCTGGCATATGTACATCTGACACGTACACTAAACTAAACATATTTCAGGAAGCATTGCAAATCCGTAATAGGGGGGGGGGAAGAATCCAAAGGAAGCTTGACAGCAAACCGTAAGTCAAATATGAAGTGATGAAATTCTTACCATGCTGCTGGTGGTCAGCAGCAGCGGCGGCCTTTGGCCTTGGGGCGAACCCGGGTGACCCTGACCCTTTGGATCTTGAGAAGGAAGACGGCGCCATCTGTAATGTGACAAAATGCCAAGGTAAACACATGTCGCTTTCAAATCTGATGGCTGTGATAAGAACAGTCACAGACTACATCTACCCTTTTAAAGCGTCACTCTTTTTTTTTTAAGAATGTCGAGAATGGAAATACGGTGGAAATTGCTGGTAAATACTGCAAAGCCAAAGTGAAATGCTGTTGAATATGTCTTTTAAATGTGAAGTGTTAGATTGGAAGTTGAAATACTTTGGAACGTTCAAGAAATGCGGAAGGAAGAGATGAATATATCAAACCTCGCTTAATTTGTGAATTTTATGATGCGAAGTATAGAATTTTGGAAGTGTGGGAATTATTGGGAAAATAGCTTCCAAGATGTTCCGAATGATCTGAATAATTTCAAGTTAGGATGGTTTGAATAGGTCAAGAAATGTGGAAAGAGGATGTAAATATTAAAATTGGTTTAAATTTGGATTTGATCAACAGTTCTTAAGATTTACTGAATGACCTCAACATTTTGAAATTGGAATGGTTAAAAGACTTTAAGAAATGTCGAAGGACTTAAGTAAATTTGCTTTTGTTAGCGTATCAAACAAAAGTGAACGTCAATATATACGGAAGCATATTGCTGCCACACTGGGGTAAAAAAAAAAAAAGATAAATCACGTGAAAAAGTTTCACATTTTGCGAAGTTACCATATGAAAGTTTGAAGCGCTTGGCTTTCGTATATGCCAAACCAAATTTTGCCTCTTCTGGGGTTTCTTGGCCAGGCCGTTATTATAAATGAGAAATTGTTCGTAATTGACCTACCTGATAAAATAAAGGTTAAATGTAGATTTGAATCATATTAAATGTTCAGCCCTACTCCGGATTTATGGTTGCAAATGCAATTTTTGAACATTTTCTGCATTGTTCTTAACAAAATTAGTTCTTGCGCTTAAATATTGGTTTGCTGTTCATCAGTTTTGTGCCGTCCTTGAATGGGATTTTTTATGCCTGAGCACCAATTGCACGAGGGAAGAAAAAAAAAATCACAGTATGCGGTTATTTTTGGATTGTTTAAACCCTTTGTTGTTAAAAGCTGCATCTTTCATACGTGCACTGAGCATCAAATTTACTATTTATCTTCAGTAACAAACAGACATACTGTATGCACAGATTTTGTACGTTTTCAAAAAGGCATTTTTGTCATGCATATTTTTAGGAAGTGCACGGTCCTACGCGAACAATCCGCCAGTAGTGCGGATGAATAATTGTGGCCCCTCCATCATTTAAGTTGCCCATCCCTATTCCAACATAACAATATTTTAGACCGTCTGTAGCACAATTACATCCCACTGAAACTGAAAAGAGTTGCTGGATGCCGTGCCAAGTGTCTGACCTGACCTGATCTTGGAGTTGCGACAGGCGTTCATAGTGAAGGCTGGCGAGGAGGAAGTGAAATGCGGCTCGCCGGCAAGGCGCTGCGGCCTAAATGACATCTGCCTGTTAATCATCAACCAGGTTCCACTCTCCGGCTTTGTGTGGTACGAGCAGTCACTCCTTGAACTCATCTAAAACGCCGCTGGTCAGGTAAGCCAATGAACGCGGAAAAACATTCCCGCAAGCCATAAAACGAAATGCGCATTCCAACGCTGGTCACACGACTGCAGCAGGTTGAAGCAATACTAAAGCAGGCCCACGTTAACGTAGGCTAGAGTTGACCTGGACAATTATTGACCAAACGCGCCATTCTACCTCATTATGATACCACGAAAATAAACATAGATGAGGCACTTAAGGCCAAATTTAACTCATGAGCTTAGCAACTGTGTTTCCATCCAACCAGATTCCACTATTTAAGAGTCTTTGTCATTGGAATTGGGTAGAATTGTGTAAAAAAATTTCCGTCGCGCTTCACTTTGCCTATCGAGTGTTACTTTTAAGATTTAGAAATTGTATGGTCCAAAGTTTTTTGTTGTTGAAGACATTTGAATTGCATTTGCGTTTGAAATTGCAAGTTAATCTGATTTCTTTTTTTTTTTTTTTTCGTGATGTGTGAATTTTTCAACTTTGCATCTTTGGGGCTTGGTAACAGTAATACTCCATCGATCCATTTTCCGATCTGCTTATTCTCACAAGGGTCGCGGGGGGTGCTGGAGCCTATCCCAGCCGTCTTCGGGCAGTAGGCGCGGGGCACCCTGAACCGGTTGCCAGCCAATCACAGGGCACACACAGACGAATCACCATCCATGCTCACACTCACTAGGGACAATTTAAAGTGTTCAGTCAGCCTGCCATGCATGTTTTTGGAATGTGGGAGGTAACCGCAGTACCCGGAGAAAACCCACGCAGGCCTGGGGAGAACATGCAAACTCCACACAGGGAGGCCGGAGCTGGAATTGAACCCAGTACCTCTGCACTGTGATGTCGACGCGCTAACCACTGGATCACCGGGCCACCCACAATAATACTTCTACGGTGAAATAAGCATTTTAGAGCAGATGGTGTTTGAGAAATATGTCAATCACACTTTTACGTTTTATACTTGATTTATTAATTGAACTTTTGATGTTATTATCAACCACTCCATCTGGTGAAAGTGCCATGATCCAAGGGGCTTTTTTTTTAATTATTTTATTTTTTTGTAGAGCACATTGAGATAAACCTGTGTGAGAAATTTCAAGTCAATCAGACTTAGACATTTGGCCTCATAAATGTAACTTTTTAGCTTTGTATCATTTCCTCCATCTGGTGAAGTGACATCATCCAACCGGCCTTTTGTAGAGTTCACCAAATTGGACGTGTGAGAAATTTCAAGTCCTGTGGGAATTGCCCTAGCAAATATTGACGCGGTTCTGGCTCCTCGCCTCACCTTCCACTGAGAAGCACTACACACGCTGCAGGTCATCTAAAAATAGCACTCGGTGAGGGAGTGGGCGGGGAGCGTGGGCAGAGGTTGATGGGGGTCAGGGTCTTGGATGCAAGATAAAAAAGCCAGGCGCTCTCACAGCAAGAGAAAAGCTGCTGCACCAAAGTCCAGTCTTGGATCATCATTAAACATCACATGATTATGTGTGCTTTGATTTTTTTTTTTTTTTTTTTTTTGGTGGGGAGGGGGGGACATTCCTAGATAAAGAGTGTCTGATGACCACAGTACAGGAAACGGAACTTTCTATGATTTAGGAAAACTACTACGCCCTGTCATAAAACAATACAACTAATAAAATAGCATTTATTGTACGTACGTATGTTAATTTTACCAAGCAGATGCTAACATATATAGCACGTCGAATTGTACCAAGTTGTGTGAACATGATCATAGAAATAAAATAAGTTTCAAGTCCATTAGGCTTATTTGGTGAAGTTTTTGACCTATCAAATGTAACTTTTGTGTTTGTAAATTGTGTCCCTATCGTGTGAAATCCTGTACCTCAAAAAGTCTTTTCGATTCAATTTTATGACAGAATGGTTCATTTCTCTTAATGCTTTTTTATGAGAGAGCCTTTTGAAAAGGGACTATCAGAAAGCGGAAATACGTGCCATGCCACATAATACTTCAAAAGATAAAATGATGATTATCTGTATTTTATTCGATTCTCAAGCAGCACATATGCATAATTCTTCATTCATTAAATTGCTAATACTTTTTGTTTTAATTTATTCTGGCCCTTTAAAATAAATAAAGACTCTTGTCTCCCGATTGGTTTATGCGGCCGTCAATCTTCCAGCGTCACGACGCTGATTGGATACGCCGCCAGCGCGTATAAACCTTGGAAAACAAGACGAAAGAGTGGATATGATATCCACCTTTCTTTTTACGTCATTTGTGGCGGAGCGACCGTTACTTCCACCATTCCTACGTAATTGGCGTTAAAGCTTTACCTCTCGACAGCAGGTGAGGTCAAAAGCAAAGAAAAAAAGTGCGGGGGGTTTGTGAAAAAGGAGCGGACGGACAGGTGGGGAGGACGTAGTTGATGTATTTATCTGCCTTGTCGGGGGAAATGGACGAGAGCAAAACGGTTTTGGTTGAAAGCCTCATAATATGGGTGAGTTTTGACGTTTCTTTTTGCAGGGCACCTACGCTGTGTGACAACCAGTCGATGCCAACAGGCAACACCTGTTCGGAGGTGGTTGGGCTTTTCGATAAAAATACGTCACTAAAGTAAATAAGCGTCAGATAATAACTAAATTTTCAACCGTCATCGCGTTTTTTTTTTCAAGTTGTGTTTAACCGTAATTAGTGTGAGTATCGACTTGTATTAGCTTACGGGGAGGTCACGTGTGACAGTTAATGTAAACAAAGGTTGCCAGTTTGGAGACCCCGGGGGCTTAATGGCTTGTCTGAACATTTCTTTTGTCAACAAGTGTTTTTAGGATTGAGATTTGTAAGAAATTTCAAGTTCGAGCACATCTGTTTTGTGAGGCTGTTACATTTTAAACTCGTCAAATTCAATAATAGTTAGTTTTCATTGTTTTTTTTTTTTGTTTTTTTTAAGATTTAGCTAAATGGTGTGAGAAATTTAAAGTATGTTGGATACCACTTTTTTTTCCAAACCAATACAAGTATGAGTATTCACTCTTTGAGTGCACACTGATACAGAGTATTGATACCGCTAGTATTTTTTATATTAAATAAAATTGTATTTAACACAGTAACAAATATTGTGGTCAAATGAAACTCCTAAGCGCTTTGGTCTGGTGAAATTCTTTTGACTCTAAAAGGTAAGGTTTTGTTCCACGGTCCAAGAGGCTTCTTTTGGAGAGCCCATTAAACTGGTAAGTGTGTGAGGAATCTCAAGTTCACTCAGACTTCTTAGTTTAGCCACTTGGCCTATCGATCACCACATGAATGCATTTAGAACTCTAATCTGTTTAACCAGCAGACAAGGGACAACATCCATCTAATTAAGTCATTATCGTGAACGGTTTCTTTAAGCAACAGCAGCCCAAAGTAGGCCAACCTATTAGATAAGACTATAATTGGCGGTATTATTTGCGGAAACATTTAGCACGTTATTACATTTTTTTTTTTCCCCCTTCAGTTACAGACGTTCAACACCTCTGCGCCGTGCACAACAGTAGAGGACCTGACCACCGGTGCTGCCATATCACAGGCTCTCCAGCAAATGTGAGGAGACACACAGGAACACACCCTTGTGCACAGGCACACACCTTCTCCGACAAATTTATGAGTTGTGGCCCGGAAATACCTCTAATAAAAGTAATGGATCACCTCGCAGCACGGATGAACAAAAGGAACTTTATTTGCATTGATTTTGTAGAATATACTCGACTTAAATAAGTTTGGTATTATTAAGTTACAGTAGGGGGCTTGAGATATGAGTGACTGGACATTACAAAATGAGAATACCGCAAACAGACTCACATTCAAATTCAAAACAAGCTCATGGCTTTGCCTTAGCAAACTACGCTTAGCTTGATGCTAGCCAACGATGCAAAATGGCATAAACAAGTTAGCACCTATTTTGCGGCGTTATCACCCTTCAGGCATCGGCAATCCGAACACAAATAGTAGAGCACGGAGACAAGACAATAGAACATTGCTCACGGGCATATATTCTTCATCCTCTGTGAAGAACGGCTAATTTTGTTGCAGTTTACTGAAGAGCTTCTGCATACGTCTGCATACTTCCAAACATCCTTCCTTGACTCAGTTACTACTTAGCTTTGGTAGCATTTTGTCACATTTAGGGCGTTTTAGAAAAAGCACAAAGAACCTTGAATAAACAAGTTTTTGTTGTAAGTGGCATCTTATAAAAAAAATAAAAAAAAAAGACAGAATCCACTGTAGTGATTGACGCAGTGTTTAACGACACAGCGCCATGTGTGTCATGCAGAGACCCGTCATGGTTCACTGACGGATGGCTCGCTCGCATCAAAACGGACGTGGATGACAACTGGAGGCTGAAGGTAGAGAACAGCCCTCTCGTCTTCTTCCATCATCTTCTCTGTGCGTCACTCCTCACATCCTCCGGGGGGCGCTGCTGCCGCTTCCATTTTAACACTGCACTCTGTGTTCGTGACCCCCATAGCTGAACAACCTGAAGAAGATCCTGCAGATGGTGCTGGAGTATTACAACGAGGTAGGCCGGAAAGGTCCTTCAGCGCCTCCTCATCTCGTTCATTGTGTTTGTATGTCCAATGAGGCGGCGTCGTTGTGTTGTTAGCAAGATGCACAAGAAAGAACGCAGTGTGCATTGTGGCTAAAAAAGCTCGGATCAAGTCTGGTATGCGCTTATGTAATCACGTCTCCAGGCTGTCGGGGGGGAAAAAGTTCAGCATTTTGTGCTTCGTGTAACTCACTCACTCTACTAGGTTTTGGGCCAGGGGCTCTCCGACTTCCCTCTGCCCGACGTGGCCCTGGTTGCCGAGCACTCGGACCCCGCGGAGCTGGGCAGGCTGCTGCAACTCGTCCTGGGATGCGCCGTCAATTGCGAGCGCAAGCAAGGTGCGGTCCTCACCACATGTTCAGGCGGGTTGTGCTGGGTACATTAATTTGAGTTTATTTGTTAGGGAGATTTTTTTTTGTTTCTGCGGCCGCTTTAATTCAAAGCGCATCCCTGCTGATGTACATTGCTTCGACTAACAACATGAAGGTTTTACATTATATTCATTCTAATGGCCTCCTATGACAGCACCGGTTGCCTAAGTACTCATTTACGGAACGCCGGGAGAACAGTAAAACACAAGTGGGCACTCGGGCTACCACAAATGACTATTTTACTAGTCACCTCACAAATAGTAGTCGCGACTAGTCGACTAATCTGAACATATTACACTCACACAAAAGTAAAACGTCCCAATAAGTGTGCATCTCCTTGTTGCCAGCATACATCCAGATCATCATGACGCTGGAGGAGTCCGTGCAGCACGTTGTCATGGCAGCCATACAGGAGGTCCGGTCCGCGCACAAGAAGACATCACATACTGCTTGCTGAGGAACGATGGTGTCCTTTTGTAAATGGGTGACAAGCCTGCTGACTTTTTTTCTTCTTTTTACAGCTCTTACATAGAGATACCATGTGCAGAAAAGCAGAGCTGTCTGGGGACCTGGAACAGCAGGTCAGTGCTATTGATGGAGGAGGTTCAAGCACTGGAATCACCTTTGTAGGGGTCCTCAGCGTGCCTGTAAACAATTTTGTCTTCTGGTGAAAATCCTCTGCGGCCTTTAAAAAAAACATTAGTTCTAGAAACCAGTTTTTAGGATCGACATAAATTTGACATGTCTATCATAACAGGGCGCATGAAAAAGTCTTAAAAACCCATGTCCAAAATTGAAAATGAAGTCTGCCATTTTGTTTTGAAGCAGCCATTTGGGTTAAATTCCAAGACGCAAAAGTTGGCAAAACTCCATACTGACTGTCACAAAACTGGGTGGACATGTTTAACGTAACAAGACACGTGAAAAAGTCTCAAGAACCCACACCTAAAAATTGAACTGAAAGTGGAACATTTAAGCTGCCATTTTGTGCGCATTTCAGGGCTCCTACTTTGACTGACTCCTACTTGGAAATTTGGTCAAATAAGAATGAAAAAGGGTTTAATGAGTGAATCACTTTTTGGGTAATACCCAACATACATGAAAACTCAACAATTTTAGCAAATGTGTCTGCCCAACGTTGAAACAAAATTATTTAGGAGCACCCCTTGGAAAGTTAGAAAAAAAATAGTCCCCTGACACCAGTATCACTGATCAACACAAAAGTGGGCAGGGCCTTAAAAAGTCTAAAGCATGCACGCCTCAAGTTATACAAGTCATCAGACATTTTGGTTTGAAGCAGCCATTTGTTTTTTGCGTGATGTGCTTCAAGACTCCCTTCATCAAAATGAAATTGTATAAAGAGCAAAAAAAAAACAAAAAAAAAAAACTCCAGAGCACAAATGAGCAAACTGTTGTTAATTTCGCTTGTCCTGTGTGTGTGTCCAGCTCAGAAAAGCTTTGGAGGAACTGTCAGAGCTATCCTCAGAGAAGGAAGCTCTCGTCCAACGCTGCCAGGAGCTGGACCAGCAGGTGACCATGCTTCTTCTAAACACACGCACACACACGCACACACACACACACACACACACACACACACACACACACACACACACACACACACGCGCGCGCGCGCTTGTCTGAGGGTCAGTGTAAACAATATCTGGCCATTGTCTGGAGCTGCTGTGGCAGAAGGACTGTGAGCTTACACGGTCTGCCCAGCACTCAGCGTTCACACCACACTCAACAGCGGGCACTGACCCATCACGTCTTCAACTGGACTCTCGACAGATTCAGTTGTCCGTTTTGCCGCTACGCCAGGCCCCCCCTTTGGCCGCCAGGTAAGTCCCACGTGAGCAAAACTAAACCCTCGTGCTGCTTGGATGATGACGCTAACAAGTGGCTTCATCGGGACGCTTCACGGCCGTGCTGGATGAATTTATTAATTTTGCACCTCCGAGATGATGCGGTTTAGTATTTGATGGTACAGTGAACCCCTCTACGGCTTTGCAATTTGCTCTTCATGCATTCACTTGCAGTAAAAAAATATATATTTTGCCCCTCAGTATTTTTTGGAGGTCTTCTTCCCATGTAGATTAAAAATGTTTTGGTCTTGTTGGTTAGACTTGCGTTAAGGTAAAGGCAAACGAAATTACCGGTAATATGAAAGACCGTTCACTACAAGAAATTCAAAGAATTCTACAAAAAAAAATGTGGCGTAAACAAAAATGTGATTACAGTATTGCAAACAAATTTATGGCTTTATCGCTTTGATGTTTCATGAAACAATATGTAAACTGCACTGAACCTTCTTAGACACCATATAAATTAAAAACATATACATAAATAAAAAAGCCTACTGACCAACCAAAATCGATTTTATTTTCTTCATAATTACACCCTTTGCGATTTGAAAATTGCATTCTGCTAAACTATTAATGTCCCTTCAGCTATTTGTCGAAAAGCTCTTCCTGTCATGCCCTGAGATGCTGAAGCAGAGTCTTCTCTGTCATGTGTGTTGGTTCGGTCC
>NW_017806175.1:4394440-4397628 GCF_001891065.2 Hippocampus comes | reverse complement strand
GAATAGCGGTGGTTTACTGTACCACCTCAACTGGGCTGACTAACTGTGCGTTTGTGCATGGATTAACTTGCACTCTTTGTGTGAAGCGCTACTGCACCGCGAAGGCTCCGTGGTTACCCGTTGGCTATATTCTCTGAACTTCTTGCTCAGGTGGCAATTCTCCAAGAGGAACATAACAGCCTGCTGGCCGAGAACGACGTCCTGACCGACCGGGCCAATCAATTGGACACGTTGGACGACCCCAACACGCCGTCGGGCAGGAAGCACAGCCAGCTGCAGCAGCAACTGGAAGCTCTGCAGGAGGAGAATTTCAGGTGAGTGCCCACATTGTACAAAGCCGCCAGGATGATGAAACTAAAGCAAAACCTTAATACCCACTGTGTTTTGTTTTGTTTTGTTTTTGTCTCTAGGCTGGAGGCCGCCAAAGACGACTACAGGATCCACTGCGAGGAGCTGGAGAAGCAACTGGTGGAAGTCCAACACCGCAACGACGAGCTCACCGGTCTGGCGGAGGAGTCCCGATCGCTCAAAGACGAGCTGGACGTGCTGAGGTTCGGACACCAGCCAACATTTAACAAATGTCACGA
Organism: Hippocampus comes; assembly: GCF_001891065.2. Lineage (NCBI taxonomy): Eukaryota > Metazoa > Chordata > Actinopteri > Syngnathiformes > Syngnathidae > Hippocampus > Hippocampus comes. The sequence goes on along the minus strand of NW_017806175.1, from coordinate 4,397,041 downwards.
TATAAATAAATACATGCTAATAAATAAAATCAGAATAAATTAACATAAAATGCCCTCGCAATGGCAGATATCTCGCACGTGTTGGATTTTTATCCACATTTGGTACAAATGGTGTGTCTCCAACTAAAGTGAAAAAAGGGCGACACGTGCCATGACACAACAACTATCACATTCTTTACACTTGGTGGGTGCCGCAAATGTCTGACATTGAAGGGGGCGTATTGTGGAAATTATTATGGAGTAATAATTTCGCGAACCAAGACCGACCTGTGAGGGGCAGCACGGTGCTTCAACGAATGCAGATTGGCTGGAAATACAAAGAAAAAGAAAGAGGAGTGTAATCTATTCTTTTCCTTATTGGCTATGTCGTTATGCTTCAAGTCACAATCACAAAGTCGGTGACTCGGCCCAACTCTGGTTGTTGACCGCACACGTAAGGATTTGCCATCGTAAATATTTAACCGTCTTAACATTTATGATTGTCAGCCCTGACCATATCGGGAAGGTAAAGTCGCTTTAACGTAGTGTGCAACACAGGATCTAGTCTTTGTTGACTTTGATCATAAAGATATTAAAAAAAATGGACATAATTAGGCCTGATTTTTAGTACGCACATACTCAACGTCTCCTTTTCTCATTTAGAAACTGTTCAGACCGGGTGGTGATGCTGGAGGCCTCGGTGGAGACGTACAAGCGAAAGCTGGAGAACCTCGGGGACCTGAAGAGGCAGATGAAGCTTCTCGAGGAGAACAATACAATCTACATGCAGAACACCGTCAGCCTGGAGGAGGAACTGCGCAAGGCCAACGCCGCCCGGGCGCAACTGGAGACGTACAAGCGGCAGGTAGAACAGGCCGATTGCAGGATCAGAATTTGAGGGATGCTGATGGTTTTGACAACGATCACGTGATCATTTTAAATCAAACAACATTTCGGCTATTTATTTTTCGGGGATATTGTGGTCGCCGCGTGCTCCCCATCAGGTCCAAGAGCTCCACAGGAAGTTGTCGGATGAAACGAGGCGAGCGGACACCCAGTCCTTTGAGTTGAAGAAGCTGGAGGAGAAACACGAGCTGGTGAGCAAGGAGAAAGAGGTGCGACTCACGGCAAACAGTAAGAAGGATCAATGGCAAGCGCGAGTGGCATTTGTAACGTTGACCTCCACCGGCAGCACATCATCGTGGAGCGAGACTCTCTGAAGGAGCTCAACGAGGAGCTCCGTTGCACCCAAGCGCAACAGGACCGGCTCTCCCAAGCAGGTACGGCGGTTCCTGCAATGGGTCAGGGCACTTGACTTTTTCCACGTTTCCGCACACAGAGACGAACAACCATCCGTGCTCACATTCACACCTCGGGACAATTTTGAGTGTTCAATCAGCCTGTCATGCATGTTTTTTTGGAATGTGGGGGGAAACCGGAGTACCCGGAGAAAACCCACGCAGGCACGGGGAGAACACGCAGCCGGGATCTAACCCATGACCTCTACACCGTGAGGTCGACGCGCCAACCACTGGATCACCGGGCCACCTGTTTCCAGTTATTATGTTATTGATTAATTTCAACTCTTTGTTTTTATGATGACTTTATGTACGGCACTTTGTATGCAGCTGCGGTTGTTTTTCAAGTGTTTTGTAGATAAATTGGAGTTGAGGCGGTGCCTTGAATCCATCTCCCAAGTTCTAAATGGCACACGCTGTCTCATGCGCAGGGATGCTTTCTCCCAGGAGCCCCAGCCATGATAACCTGGCCGCAGAATTGATCCCTGTCGAGCACAGGTACGATCACCCCGCCAACAGAATTCATCGCGGCGTGACAGCTGACTTGATTTTTTTTTTTTTTTCTTTACCTCACGCCTTAGAGAGAAGTTCATCAGGCTTCAGCACGAGAACAGGATGCTGAGAGTACAGCAGGAGGAGTTTGAGAGGGAGAAGATTGCCTCTCTGCAGGCTCAGCTGGAAGACGCTCACAAGAGTCGCAGTCAACTGGACACCGAGAACAGGTTACTGGGCTGACTCCACTCCTCTTAAGTTTTGCACCCACCGACAAGCGGGCAAAAAAAATTTGCGAAAATCCCCCCCCTTATGATTTAAGACAGCCAACGCCCAAATGTCCAAGAACAGGTTACTGGGCTGACTCCACTCCTCTTAAGCGGGGTACGCTTTGCACCCACTGACAAGCGGGCAAAAAAAATTTGCGAACCCCCCATGATTTAAGACAGCCAACGCCCAAATGTCCGAGATCTCTTCCATGTCCAACCCGCGAGCCAAAATATTCAAATTTGGCTCGATGGTTCTGACAGGATGTCTGTACCCCGCTTTTCTCTTGACTACACGTTTACACTGATGTCACTTGCCGTAACCTCCTTGCTCCTTGTGTCGTCCTCTCCTTTTCCACCGCGCGATTCATTCCTCATCGTGCAGATTGAGTCGCCAGCGGGTCAGCGAGCTACAGCAGCAGGTTGAGGACCTCCAGAAGGCGCTGCAGAGTCAGGCGGTCAAGCCCGATGACGTGAGTGAATCAGCAGTTCATGGCAGATGTCCAGCTGAATCCATATTTTAACTTTTATTCCCCCCCCTCCCCCCAGTCAAACCTGAAGCGGAC
>NW_017806175.1:4382214-4391348 GCF_001891065.2 Hippocampus comes | reverse complement strand
GCCCCCCCCCCCCCCCCCCCCCCCCCTCGGGAATAGCGGTGGTTTACTGTACCACCCAAAGAAATGTGGGCTGACTAACTGTGCGTTTGTGCATGGATTAACTTGCACTCTTTGTGTGAAGCGCTACTGCACCGCGAAGGCTCCGTGGTTACCCGTTGGCTATATTCTCTGAACTTCTTGCTCAGGTGGCAATTCTCCAAGAGGAACATAACAGCCTGCTGGCCGAGAACGACGTCCTGACCGACCGGGCCAATCAATTGGACACGTTGGACGACCCCAACACGCCGTCGGGCAGGAAGCACAGCCAGCTGCAGCAGCAACTGGAAGCTCTGCAGGAGGAGAATTTCAGGTGAGTGCCCACATTGTACAAAGCCGCCAGGATGATGAAACTAAAGCAAAACCTTAATACCCACTGTGTTTTGTTTTGTTTTGTTTTTGTCTCTAGGCTGGAGGCCGCCAAAGACGACTACAGGATCCACTGCGAGGAGCTGGAGAAGCAACTGGTGGAAGTCCAACACCGCAACGACGAGCTCACCGGTCTGGCGGAGGAGTCCCGATCGCTCAAAGACGAGCTGGACGTGCTGAGGTTCGGACACCAGCCAACATTTAACAAATGTCACGATATAAATAAATACATGCTAATAAATAAAATCAGAATAAATTAACATAAAATGCCCTCGCAATGGCAGATATCTGGCACGTGTTGGATTTTTATCCACATTTGGTACAAATGGTGTGTCTCCAACTAAAGTGAAAAAAGGGCGACACGTGCCATGACACAACAACTATCACATTCTTTACACTTGGTGGGTGCCGCAAATGTCTGACATTGAAGGGGGCGTATTGTGGAAATTATTATGGAGTAATAATTTCGCGAACCAAGACCGACCTGTGAGGGGCAGCACGGTGCTTCAACGAATGCAGATTGGCTGGAAATACAAAGAAAAAGAAAGAGGAGTGTAATCTATTCTTTTCCTTATTGGCTATGTCGTTATGCTTCAAGTCACAATCACAAAGTCGGTGACTCGGCCCAACTCTGGTTGTTGACCGCACACGTAAGGATTTGCCATCGTAAATATTTAACCGTCTTAACATTTATGATTGTCAGCCCTGACCATATCGGGAAGGTAAAGTCGCTTTAACGTAGTGTGCAACACAGGATCTAGTCTTTGTTGACTTTGATCATAAAGATATTAAAAAAAATGGACATAATTAGGCCTGATTTTTAGTACGCACATACTCAACGTCTCCTTTTCTCATTTAGAAACTGTTCAGACCGGGTGGTGATGCTGGAGGCCTCGGTGGAGACGTACAAGCGAAAGCTGGAGAACCTCGGGGACCTGAAGAGGCAGATGAAGCTTCTCGAGGAGAACAATACAATCTACATGCAGAACACCGTCAGCCTGGAGGAGGAACTGCGCAAGGCCAACGCCGCCCGGGCGCAACTGGAGACGTACAAGCGGCAGGTAGAACAGGCCGATTGCAGGATCAGAATTTGAGGGATGCTGATGGTTTTGACAACGATCACGTGATCATTTTAAATCAAACAACATTTCGGCCATTTATTTTTCGGGGATATTGTGGTCGCCGCGTGCTCCCCATCAGGTCCAAGAGCTCCACAGGAAGTTGTCGGATGAAACGAGGCGAGCGGACACCCAGTCCTTTGAGTTGAAGAAGCTGGAGGAGAAACACGAGCTGGTGAGCAAGGAGAAAGAGGTGCGACTCACGGCAAACAGTAAGAAGGATCAATGGCAAGCGCGAGTGGCATTTGTAACGTTGACCTCCACCGGCAGCACATCATCGTGGAGCGAGACTCTCTGAAGGAGCTCAACGAGGAGCTCCGTTGCACCCAAGCGCAACAGGACCGGCTCTCCCAAGCAGGTACGGCGGTTCCTGCAATGGGTCAGGGCACTTGACTTTTTCCACGTTTCCGCACACAGAGACGAACAACCATCCGTGCTCACATTCACACCTCGGGACAATTTTGAGTGTTCAATCAGCCTGTCATGCATGTTTTTTTGGAATGTGGGGGGAAACCGGAGTACCCGGAGAAAACCCACGCAGGCACGGGGAGAACACGCAGCCGGGATCTAACCCATGACCTCTACACCGTGAGGTCGACGCGCCAACCACTGGATCACCGGGCCACCTGTTTCCAGTTATTATGTTATTGATTAATTTCAACTCTTTGTTTTTATGATGACTTTATGTACGGCACTTTGTATGCAGCTGCGGTTGTTTTTCAAGTGTTTTGTAGATAAATTGGAGTTGAGGCGGTGCCTTGAATCCATCTCCCAAGTTCTAAATGGCACACGCTGTCTCATGCGCAGGGATGCTTTCTCCCAGGAGCCCCAGCCATGATAACCTGGCCGCAGAATTGATCCCTGTCGAGCACAGGTACGATCACCCCGCCAACAGAATTCATCGCGGCGTGACAGCTGACTTGATTTTTTTTTTTTTTTTCTTTACCTCACGCCTTAGAGAGAAGTTCATCAGGCTTCAGCACGAGAACAGGATGCTGAGAGTACAGCAGGAGGAGTTTGAGAGGGAGAAGATTGCCTCTCTGCAGGCTCAGCTGGAAGACGCTCACAAGAGTCGCAGTCAACTGGACACCGAGAACAGGTTACTGGGCTGACTCCACTCCTCTTAAGCGGGGTACGCTTTGCACCCACTGACAAGCGGGCAAAAAAAATTTGCGAACCCCCCATGATTTAAGACAGCCAACGCCCAAATGTCCGAGATCTCTTCCATGTCCAACCCGCGAGCCAAAATATTCAAATTTGGCTCGATGGTTCTGACAGGATGTCTGTACCCCGCTTTTCTCTTGACTACACGTTTACACTGATGTCACCTGCCGTAACCTCCTTGCTCCTTGTCTCGTCCTCTCCTTTTCCACCGCGCGATTCCTTATCGTGCAGATTGAGTCGCCAGCGGGTCAGCGAGCTACAGCAGCAGGTTGAGGACCTCCAGAAGGCGCTGCAGAGTCAGGCGGTCAAGCCCGATGACGTGAGTGAATCAGCAGTTCATGGCAGATGTCCAGCTGAATCCATATTTTAACTTTTATTTCCCCCCCCCTCCCCCCAGTCAAACCTGAAGCGGAAACTGGATGCTCACATGTAAGTCATCAAGATGGAAGCTCTCAGCAGATTCAGAGAATGTGCAGTTGTTCGTCCCTAACCGACGCAAACACGGCAGTTTTAATTACAGAAAATATTTGTGTGAAAAACGCTTAGATGCCATAAAAATAAAAAAGATTGGATTCAAATTTCTACACCCCTCTCAAAATGACGAAAATGTTTTTTAGATGAATTTATTTCAGGAATAACTACAAAAAATAGTGCTGAGAAAACGTTCTGGATTTAGTAACTTTTGTTCTCTTCCCCATAGTGGATGTTGGTGCAGCCATTGTCCAAAACCGTTTTTTTGTTGTTTTTTTTTAAGTTAATGAAAGGTTCTTCACCCAACACTACATTTTGAAAATGTGATTATATTAAAAAAAATTTTACTATTATAATTTACTAAGAAATTAATGTGCTAAAGAAATAAACAATGACAGATTCTGATCAAGTGTGCACAAAAACAAAAAAAGTTGACTGGTGATATTTAAAATTAAAAAAAAAAATGTTGAATACTTGTGTGCCAAACTTCAGGTCCACCGTATTTAGATTTGTTTGAATATATAAATTTGCAGATGTTAAAAAAATATACATATTCATGCTCTCATTTTTTTTTTTTTTAAAGTTAATGAAATCCCACAAGGTTCTTCGCTACATTTTGAAAATGTGATTTTATTTAATTTTTTTTTACTATTTATTATAATTTACTAAGAAATTAATGTGCTAAAGAAATGAACGACGACAGATTCTGATCAAGTGTGCACAAAAAAATGTTGACTGGTGATATTTAAAATTAAAAAAAAAAAAATGTTGAATACTTGTGTGCCAAACTTCAGGTCCACCGTATTTAGATTTGTTTGAATATGTAAATTTGCAGATGTTAAAAAAATATACATATTCATGCTCTCATTATTGGATGTTGTGTTGAATTTTGAGGGGAAAATTGTATTTTGTCTATATTGGAAGAAGTCTACAACTGAATACGTTCTGAATGCACTGGACAAAAAGCGGACAGGTTTCCACAAGAGCCTAACATACTTGTTTCCTCAGGGTCCAGCTGAATGAGGCCCAGGATGAAATCCTGAAGAAGAAAGAACTGCTGGAGGACCTGCAGCCCGACAACACTCAGAACTGTGAGTGCCACGCCGGGCCACGTGGCCATGGGGCCCTCCGCTCATGAAGTCCAAAATGTTTTTGGTTAGCCTTCAAGGTGGATGAGCTCATGGCCGCGCTGAAAAAGAAGGACGAAGACATGAGGGCCATGGAAGAAAGGTACAAAATGTACCTGGAGAAAGCTCGCAATGTGAGTCCCTTGGGTCTTTTCATGTCCTCGGCCTACCGAAGAAGTTGAGGGTTTTTGATCCGGAGCATCCTTTCCTTCCAGGTGATCCAAGCTCTGGATCCCAAACTGAACCCTGCCACCACTGAGATCCAAGCTCTGAGGAACCAGCTGGCTGACAGAGACAAGCAGATCCTCAACCTGGAGGTAATTCCGCTCCCATGTTGTTGTTGTTTTTTTTTCCCTCGAAGGGCCGTTGAAACCACACCCATTTTCAATTGTCTCATCGCCTTATTATTTGTACACAACAAATTATCGGATTACTAGTTTTGAAATGAGTCAACTACAATAGTTTGTTCAATTATAGTTCAAGTGAGTGTAAACAGGATAACAAAATTCTTGAAAGTTCTCATTTCTTATGACACATGACAATTTGAGGTTTTTCGTGCACATTTTAGCGAGGATCGTGCAAGTTGACACTCATGATTTGCTCTCGCGGGCCACGTAAAATGACGTGGCGGGCCGGATCTGGCCCCCCGGCCTTGAGTTTGACACCTGTGTTACATGGCGTTATAGAAAGCAGAAAAACCACTGGAAAGGCATGAAATGGTGATTTTTTTCAGTGAAAGGTGAAAACCTTTTGTCTTCCAGTAAAAATTTGCAAGTAGGTGAAAGGATTCTTTTTTTGGGGGGGGGGGGCACATTTGATGATTGTCTGCATACAGCATCTCGCCCGCACAAGTCAGATAAAAGGGAAACCGCCGAAGCGTTGCGCTGACTGAAACGTGTCCACTGTCGCCCCCGCAGCGCCAGTGCGAGCAGGCCCGACTGCGCGAGTACGAGGAGAAGCTGATCGTCTCCGCCTGGTACAACAAGGTAAGGTCAAAGATGTGCTTCCGAGGGCCCGGCGTCCACGCCCACGTTACGCAGGAACACGCTTGTCTTCCCCCTCAGAGTTTGAACTTTCAGAAGCTGGCCATCGAGACGCGTCTGGGGGCCCGCGCCGCCTCCGCGCTATCCGCCGGCCAGTCCTTCTTGTCCCAGCAGCGGCAAGTGTCCAATGCGCCTCGCCGGGCGCTCTCCATCAGCGTGCCGGCCGCCGCCTCCAAGTAGGGCCTGCTCAGAGCCACGTGCCTCCCCTCGTTTCGTAGAGATGAAAGTCCTCCGGGTTTTCAAGTTTTCATGAAATTTCCTCCGGAAAATTGAGGGAAAATTGCCTAAAATTAATCCGGATATTAGTTGACAACATTGAACGAACATGCGTTTGAGTTCGTTGTTTTGCTTTCACAGGCTAGTAACAGTGTAGCGATGCCACTCAAGCAGAAAGCTATCAAATAGGCCTGCCGGTCCTTAAATACAGAAAAATTGACCTCACTTGGCTGGTTATATTTGTACAAAGTATATTTACTGCAATATAATCATGCAATGCATCAGCCTACACAGAAAAAAAAAGTTAAATTTACTCCATTTTATTTCGTCAAGTGGTTGCACAAAATAAGATCTGGATCCAGATATATAAGTATATGGCCGAGGATCGAACCCGCAACCACTGAGCCGTGCCGCATAGCGGTTGGGAAACCACTGAGCTCAGGGACCAATCCACCTTCAAGTGACCTTAAACATGTCAGCACCTGGGGGGACGGCCCCAGGTGAAGGATGAGGCCATTGAGTACTCGGACGATGGGATTTAAAGGCCCCGCCCATCTGATTCCATGTCACGCAGACACCAGAACATCCGCCATATTCCCCACGCTGACTGAACAGGACCCTCATAACCTTTAGCTCGCGTTATGTGCGGGAATGTCAAGACTCGATGATAGTGACTCGAGGGAGGTTTGGTAGATTTGGTGCCATCTATCGACCGCTCACACACGCCAGCGGATTGCTAAAATACTGCTAATGTATGTAAAGATGCTTAGCAAAATCAAAGTTTAATAATGTGAAGTACAATCGGGGGACAAGAAATCCAGCATGTATCATGTTAGCCGCCAGGGAGTTGCACTGATAATATTGTGATTTTAACACCAGCAAATGTCCCACACAGGATTGAGCGAATTTGTAAACAGTCTGGGTTGGTTTTATACTTAATCTGCCCCCAAACAGTCTCATTCTATCAGGATGTGTTAATATGCGGATGTACTGACTGTTATTTAGAATGTAGATTCTTGTATATTAAGATCGAGTAGCACAGTGCATTTATCTGTACGTAATGCTGGGGTGGGGGTCAGAAAAAACATGTTTAAATGAAATAAAATCGTAAATAAATGAAGTCTCGTGTGAATCCTGAACACCTTAGTGTTAGCGAACTCGGAATTGTCGGCTATCGGGGATTAGCTAAACCGTTTATCAACACCTTCATCTTTGTGACTTCGTTTCCAGACTCTCATGGTGGCAAACGAAGGGAGTTTGCTGATTTCAACGTCGGCGAAGAGACAAAAAAAAAAAATACTCAAGCGCCATTGTTGGCCTCCATATCCAACATTGAAAGGGCAGCAGTGGCAAGCGCGTTAACAGGAACCTCACGACGCATTTACACCAATCAATTTTATTTTAAAAAAAGGACTCAAGACGTCATTGGATTTTCATTCATAAAAAAAGTCCTCTATGTAAAAGATTAACCTTCAGACAGATGTGCGATTATACTTAGTATTAAAACAGCACTACATCTGAACAACCCAAAAAAAAAATACCAAAAATGGCTTTGACATCCTTTTACAAACTGTCGCTAAAAGTTTCCGATGTTAGCTCTAAAACCACAGAAGAACAATTTCATTACCCCCCTCCCGCCACAACTAGGCACATAAAAACACCATGAAACCCCCCCTCCCCCCGGGTCTTTTGACCACCCACCAAGTCTATTTTACAGTACAGTACGTATATGAGCATCATGGACATGTGCGATGATGTCATGACTTGCGAAATAATTACACCTTTTTTTTTGTTTGTTTGGATCACTGTGTGTGTGTTAGTAAAAGGATGGTGGAAGAAAGCAACCAAGAATTTACAAACCTCCACAGCCATTAAAGGAATCACGGTACACACACACGTCAAATGGATAAAGAAAGTCAACACAACCGTGTTACAGCAGCAGCTTTTTGTGCATTATAATATATATTTTTTTATCCTTCACACAAATATATCCCCTTACACCGATACTGTATATATCACCGTATTTTCCGCACGATAAGGCGCACCTAAAAGCATTGCATTTTCTCAAAAGCCGACAGCGCGCCTTATATATGGATCCATATTCCGATTTCTTTGACGTAGTATTTTAAATGTCTCCATGTTTACTTTTGTCCCCCAGCTTTTTTTTTTTTTTTTTACAGGGTTGCGTTGACTTCCAATGTAACACAGACAGTTCATTGCAAAAGTGAAAGTGCATACAAAACATGATATTACACCAGTAGACCAAAGTGCGCCACCACTTTGAATATGTTGATGGCCTCATACCATGGAAAGCCCCCGTGTGTAGGTCCTCATTTTCATCTTTATAATCGTCATTGTGGCGTGTGATTGCAATCCGTAAGGCAGAGAATGCAGACAAAAAGGAAAAATGCAACACACACTATATTTAAAAAAAAAAAAAAAAAACGTGCATTCCTTAAGTGAGGAGTTCAATGGCGTTGTCCTTTTACGCCCCTCTGAAAATGCGTTTCAAAAGTTGGTGACGCAGATATGAAGAAAGGTGAGCCAAGTTCATCAGTTTGCTCACTCGGAAGCGCTGCTGCTGCTACTTAGGACCTCGTTGCTTTTGCCCAGGATCTTGCACAGCTCGGGAGACATGTAGTAGGGCCTGGCGAGGGAACCGTCGTTCCGCTCCAGGTCTTCGCCTGACCGCCGCCATCCAGCACGGAAAAAGCAGAAATGAAAGCAGCAGGTGGGAAAAGAAAGCATTGCGGAGTAGCTGAGTGAGGAGTGAAATCATAGCAAGAGAAATGCAAGAATTGAGTAGAAGCCAGCTCAACTATTTCTGCTTGTCATTGTCTTTATTTTTCTTTTTTTGGGTTGACGCTGAGGTGGTGATTATCGAGTCAATGTCGAATAACCAATGATGGCTTTTATACTTCTGTTTTTAACTCGCTATCACCGGAGAACTGTTTGCCTCAAGCTCAGCTGGCTGAGTCTGAAGAACCAAAATTGTGGTTTGATTTAGTAAGAAGGAAAGTTTGGGAGGAGGAACAGTCAACATGTCATCTGCTATGTGATGTGATGTGAAATCTGTCTTTAAAAGTCGGCGTCGCGGCGTGTCGGGGAGAATAAGGCTACTTACAAAAGCACAGGAAGAGTGTGTCCACGCATATGGAGTAGACGCTGAAAAAGCCATGCGCGACTAAGTAGGATAACAAGATCACCATCTGGAAGAACAAGGGATAAAAATAATGAATAATAATAATGATGAAGTAAAAAAAAAAATAAAGCATTCAGGACATAAATGAAGATAAAGTTATTAGAAAAATCATCCAGCCATTCATTTTTTTATGCCATATATATCATCACTAACAAAAAGCGTGCATCTTGATTTTGTGTGTGTGTGTGTGTGTGTGTGTGTGTGTGTGTGTATTTTTATCCCAAGCCAAAGTAGATTTAGACTACAAAATGTAATTTCAAACATAATTACGTCAACAATATTACATATAAGTTATAGCATAATTTTTTAAAAATGGACAAGAATTTCTGGAAGCCATTCTTTTTTTTTTTTTTTTTTTTTTTTTTTTTTTTGGGGAAGGTTTTAAAAA